>NW_008649009.1:817827-869620 GCF_000247585.1 Phytophthora nicotianae INRA-310 | reverse complement strand
GATCGAATCGATCGCTGATTGGTCACTGTCAAGGTGTCCGTAAATGGCCAACGTCCGTTTGCACATAAGTTTTACGGTAGAGAGCATCTCTCAGTTGCCGACCTCCTAAAATTATGTGGTACACATAATTTTGGACGACGTCCCCCAAAAGAGACCACATTTCATTCCCAGGTCCAGAATGGTGAGCAGTGCCTCGGCAGCTGCTTGTCGGGGCGGGGACGCAGGCAGTGATGGTAAGGAGGTGACTGTAGATTGAGTTAAGGATGTACTGTCTAACATGCTGATGCTGTGAACGTAGCGCAAGCTGGATCTGCTGTGCCAGTGCGAACAAGTGAGTCTTGTGCTTCCACTTCAAGTTGGTGTTTATTTAATTTTTATTGCTTTTTCGTAGGTCAACGACAGGCAGCCAAGCATGTGGCTACGCTAAAAAGTGTTGAAGCTGCTATTGATACGATGGCTCTGCCTTTGCTGCTCGAGGATGGAGCGTCTTCTTCTGTGCTTGGAAGCGCAGATTGTCGTCGCAGCGGACCATTTTGTGACGGAGGAAGTAACAACAGTGGCGACGGTAGCAGGCGTAGTGTGATCAGGACCCAGATGATTGCACGGGCAGCTCACGGACGTGGGGGCAAGGTGGCCAAGTCGCAGCATCGTACGTACAAGAATGCTATAATGTTTGGACACATGTATGGCTTGCTGATGCTAATGTATTGCAGGCCGTGAGGTTTATGAACTCCGTGTTCGCCAAGCTGCTCATGCGTGCAAGCTCAAGAAGAGCAAAAAAACCAAGAGTTTCAAGTCACGCCCAACTGCTCGCGCGTAAGTTTAAGTGGAAGTTATTCGGTTTTAATGGGCATTATCAAGTAGGCGTAAGAACGGTGAATTGTTCACTTTGTGGTATCAGTAAGAGAAGGATTCCTTTGTAATTTGCAACATACAGATAAGTTATGAGTCAGTTGTATGGTTTTGCTAGGATAGCAATTGTTTTCAAGTTCGACAACGTAGTCTTGAGTTACTGCTTTTACGCAATTTGTCCAACAAGAGAATAAATTGAATTACCGCGGTGCCAACGCTCGATTGTGTTGTAATGCCAGCAGCTTCATCGAAGGAATAATTCAGCTTTTGCTTTAGTTGAGCTAACTACTTGTTGAATTCTTTTTACTTCGTTAATAAAGAACAGTTGTTTATCACTTGAAGTTTGCAGCTGCTGTAAAGTCACTGGTGCTGTAAGCACAATATCCTCACCAGTTCGCACTCGCGATAGCGCAGCGTAAGCGAAAGCTGCGCTAGAAATGGCAAATGAGTGAAAGACGACTTTATCGCAAGTTAAGCCTTGCATTATGAACAGTAAGTGCATATGGGAGTCGTAGCGGAATCTCTTCGCGGAATACTGTAAGATTGCTAGTTTTCTTTCCCCAGCTAACTTTTCTTGGAACGACAGGCACCATGTTTGGTACATCTGGCAAGAGCGAGGGCCCCATGTACTCGTCTGAAATCTGTATGAGTATTATTGGCAGCTCAAGCTCATTGCCAAATATTAAGTCGTACACTACTCCACTGGTTCCGTTGCACAGACCTGCTGTTTGTTCCATATTGTAGGTCAGGCTAACTGAAGCACCAATAGCAATTTTGAGATGCCTTCCAACGACACGATCTCTATCTGAGCCGGATGATTTGGCGTCTTGTAAAAGAGCTTCGATCGAGCTAGGCGATACGTCTCTGTGCTTAACTAGTCGCTTTAACTTAACCTTTTCGTGGTCAATGGGGGCATTTTGTCCCCTTTAGAGGCGTATCCTTGAGTACCACTCGTGTCACCCACGAGTGGGGTCAAAATGCCCCCTTTCATTATTTTTTGTGTGTGGGCGAGGCGGATTCGCCCTTTCTACTTGAATTACAAGGATTTACAGAATATTTGCTGTAGTACCGTAGATTATGAAGGGGCAAAATGCCCCCTTTGATGGCCTAATGACTTGACTTTCTATACTTTTATATAGCCAGGTCAAAAGTTTCCGTTCACGAAAGGGTTAACACTATGTTTAGAGCGAATATTAATTATCTGGTTAGAACAGCTTTTGAGGCTATGGTTATTCGCTTCAGCAACTTCGGCATTCAAATACGCTATGTGCTTCGCTTCTACAACCCAAGTAGGAATTTCGCTGGCTTTGCAGTATCTTGAGTTAAATAAATTGACATCCGCCTGCGTTGGACACTTACTACGAAGACGGTGCAACGCTTCAAACCACTCTGGGTCAGCTTTTCCTCAGTTCTGACTAGTTAATGTGCATACAATCGAAATCTCCTCCCAAATTTCGCGACCTAACACTTGAACAGGACTACTGATTTTAGAGGATGGTGTTGCTAAAGCATGTGGTATTACAGGATCTAACTGCGCTGAGTCACCAGTAAAAATTACATCTCTACCTCCGAAACGTTGATGACTGTGTTGGGGCCATATCTCGCGCATTCTTTGATCGATCAAGTACAACATACCGCACGATATTACACTAAATTCGTTAATAATGACAAGATGTACATCTTTGTACTGTTCTTGCAGGCGTTCGAGTTTTGTTGCACCTCCTTTCTTGGTCGTCAAAGGTGAATATGGACTTGAGAATGCATTTCGAGAGAAAGAGGTTAGCTCTAATGCCGAACAGATCGTCTGTCCTTTAATATTGAAAGCTGCTGTACCTTGGTGAGCACTCACTTTGAAGATCGTCGAGTAGCTGAGTACTCACAAAAAACGATGTGGACGTCCTTAACTATGTGCTTAATGAGCCAGCTCTTTCCAGTTCCTCGTTCGCCCTGGATAATCATTTGCATGGGCTCACACGTTGTATTATTTACCGATGCCTGAAGCCGAGCACGAGATTGGACCATGGCAAATACAAATGGTACCCATTGGGGTTCATCCATTACGGCAATTTGTACATTACTATTGACATCACTTATAGGGTACTGATAGCAACTTCGTTTTGATTCTGATTAGACGGTGCTTTCACGAGCTCGATGGATCTCTTTTTGCAACTTTATCCAAGGTTTTACGTGCCTTAAAGTCAATGCGTCGTCGTACAAATGTATCGGAGATCAGACAGAGTACATAGAAAAATTACCAAGAACGGATATATGTTACATGTAACATGTATGACATTGATTGATCTTATTTTTTTAAAACGCTCCCGTCTACCACTACCAGTATAACTGCCCTTGCATGAACCTGCTGCTTCAAGGTGAAACACGTTGGCTTAAACGAATTAAAAAACATAGTACTGAAGTAAGACAAAACAATGAATAGACACGTTTGGAGTTAATTTCTGTCTTCTTGTAAACGTGTGAAAGCATGCTTTCTTTCTCTACATGTTTTGGGCACCAGGAGCATTGGAAACAGGAAAGCCGTACGATTTCCTGTCTCCTATGGGATGCCATGATCTTCTTGGATCCGATGCCCAACCCGTCGAGCATGCTTCTGTCGACGGTACCAGCCACACTCACCCGTGGCGACGGTTCCCAGCCACAGCTTACCCAAACGATGGCGTCCCCTGCTACAGCGTTGAAGCAGCGACGGTAGCTGCTATCCACCCAGACGTTGGCGGCCCTCTGCTACGGCTCGTCTTGGCGGCAACGGTCCAGCTCTGCACACCCCGTCGGTGGTCTCCTACTACAGCTCGTCCTGGCAGCGACGGTCCCCAATTGCTGCTCTTCCAGACGTCGACGATGCGTCGGACGGCCCCCAGACACAGCCCAATGCTCCCAGTGCTCTTCCTCCTCCTCCGTCGCTTGAAAGCGAGTCGCCTCTGGAGAGGCGACTCTTCAGCATAGCCTTACTTTTTACAAGCTCCACTTCTTACCAGCTTCATAAGAGATAGCAGGTGTTTATCCCTTAATAAAAGGTCGTTAGAAACCTGGAAAGGAGCGTAAAAAGTGAGTTTTCACGACATTTCTTAGCCTCCCCATAGTGAAGGGTGATTTTCCTGTTTCATAAAAACCGACCCTACCCTTTAGTGACTTTTCAAGGTAATGACTCTGATTGAATCTTTAATTGAAGAGCTTAATTTTACCTTCAACGAATAATCTAATTGTTCTTAAGCCGAGGTTTTTTTTTCGCATCTTTTGGTCCCAATGTGCATTGTTATTTAATTGAACCCCTAACCCATTCCAAGAACTAATAGATACATTTGTAAAAAGTAAATAAGAGCTTATATAGCAGTCGTAGAATCGTTTTCAACGTCCCGACTTTTTACTGTCATTTTCCAGTAAAAAGTGAACATGCTCAATGTATTACGAAACTTTTTCTTTTTATCACTTGAATGGTGCGCAAAGACTACCGCGGGTTAGTTAAGGTTAAAGCAAAAGTGGCGGAGGAATGGACAGTAGCGGTGTTGTACGTGTTCCGCCAATGACGTCTGAAATGGAGTAGCTGCCATGGCCCATACATGGGATGAAGGTCACCTTGTTGGGGAGCACGGGAAGAAGGCTAGGGCTCCCATTAAGGCAAAAACGGAGTAAGCTGGCGTTTTCAGCTCGCTAAACAACTGTTAGGGACTGGCAACTAACACGGATAACCCTTGCCGCACACCATATAAATATATATGATGTAGTGTCCCCCCTATAATGCTGGTCGAATTAACTTGAACACATTAAGTCGACTGGCCAAGTGGTCAAGTTAACTTAAATCCAGATTCTATTCTGTAGCACGTCATAAGTTATCAGTAGATGTTGCTCCAATGTTAAATGATTGCCGCTTTAGTGACAGGTCACACGAATGTCGTTCTTCACCGGTTGGGTCAACATTGACCAGATTTCGCATAGAATGTCAGATATCATCAGGAAGTAAGATTTGAGTGTTTACACAAGCAGAAAAATAGTTGTTTACATAGGATCCACGAGGGGTCTGGAACCCACCTAAGTTTCTGGATTCTGGATTTCTGGATATAAATATCCAGAGAATAAAAAGGAATAAACATTTTTATAATTTTAACAAATAATGGTACAATAAATGAACATTATTTGTATCAATATTTTTATATATTTATAAAACAATTATTGCACACACGTCGCAGATAGATGGGACTAAATGTCCACCTGATCCTCATTGCTGGTCGATTGATATTGTGGAATGGAGAAATCGGGTGACACCACCATGGGGAACTCTGGAGATTGATAGCCAAAGCTTCCGTGAAGATGAGGAGGCATCAGCTCCATTCTAGGAGCCAGCAATGGAGGCCCAAATGGCATCGGCTGCCCTGGGTTGAAGTAGTATCGAGAAGGTGGAGGACTTGCTTCAGGTGGTAAAAAGTGTGGCACATGGAATCTCGCATACGCATCGCCATTTCCAGGCGAAAAGTACCGCACCACCTCTTTCGGCGCCGTTCTCCACAGAGTTTCCTCGCTCCAGGAGAGATTAGCACAAGGGTCTGGCAGCTCACACTGCCGCAAAAAGTCCCAGCCGAAGAGTGACGACGTTGCCGCATATACCTGTTGCAACTGCCACTCCAGCTCTGCATCGTCTTGCCGTCTACGTTGCTTCCTCCGCCCCCACTGCTGAGCGCCTTCATCGTCAGCTTCCTCTTCTCTGTCAAACAGATCTCCATCCACGCTGCCAATGTCGAAGGCACTGCCTACATCGCTTTCGACATCTTCCCACGGCACGCTGACGATGTATTCATCGAACTTTCGCTTGCCTGCAGACGGATTTCGAGAACTCACATCTTCAACTGCCACTGCATGCTCCTGCGGCTGGAAAACCAGAGCATTAGGATTAAGAGCCGACAGCTTTTTCAAAGAGGGTCCCACTTCTGCTGGAGTAGCTTCATCTTCTTCCACCGTGACCTCATCGGTTTGAGCTGTCGATGAATTTGACTGACAGTCACTTTCTGGATGAATAGACTCGATCTCAGGTGTCGGTTCCAATGCTGGTTCCTCCATCAGAGTCTCATCACTTGGATCTGCTGATATCATGCTGTCTAGCAAGTGGGTGCCATCAGAATTACGTGTTGTTGGCTCGTGGTTGGCTTGGTCTTTGGTGCGTTCGGGAGTAGCATTTTGCTGTACATCTGCGTCTGCATGCACTGCCGAATTTTTCTTCTTTTTCTTCTTGCTCTTCTTCTTGTTGTGGGAGGCTGAGTTCCCTGTTGACGTATGCCCTGCTGCTTTATCCTCCAGTGATACTTCCAGTAACAATTGTTCCATTTGTAGTGCCGCCTCTTTCTCCAAATGAGTGACGTAGCTTCGCAGAATAAGCTAATTTAACCACAGAACGATAACATGAGTGCCATTGACCATCGACACCAGAATCGAACAAGTCTTACCTGTTCCACTAGCATCGCAATTAGACGCTGGTAGTTTGCCCATGTGTTAATAGTCTCGCTTTCAGTCACGAAGAGCTTGTTGAAGTTACTCTCTGTGAGCACGTGAATCGACGTTAAGAATCCCGCTAACACGTCTCCTACAAGCGTGAACAATCGATCGGTGTCCTCGGCAAGCTCCGTTTTCACTGTCAGAATACCTACAATACAAAGAATAGGGCGTGAGCCGAACCAGCGACAATCGAAGGCAAAGCTGGCACATACCTGTGCCGATATCCATGAACTCCATCGCTTCAAGAAGCTCGTACGTTTTCTCCAAGGAAGTGTCTGTCGCTGCACGCGCTGACGGCTGCGTAGCTGCTTGCTCTTGCACGACTGGGGTAGAGGCTACACTCTTTGAAGCTGTTGTCGTCGATGCCACAGCGGCGGGTTTCTTATTGTTTGCTACTGCGTCTGTGGCTGTTCGATTGGATGTCTTGAGATGGCGCTGCATAAGCCCCACGCATAACAAACTCAGGTTGAGTTTATACAGTTGCTTTACGAGCTCCGCTTCGTCCAAGAACAATATCTGCTGTCGCTCATTGACACTGAGCTGTTCCCAATAGCGGCGCACGCTTGTCAGCACGGCGCCGCCGTCCTCTTCACGAGTCAAGGGGGTGGCCAAGGTCATCCAGATGCCCGTTCCTGGCCCGTGCGCTCCGCCAGAAGGCTTCGATCTCTTCCGGCCACGGGAATTCCCAATTGCAGTAGATTTACTCACACGATCTGATACGTTGGTGGCATTGGGAACATCGCTGGGCGTCGACGAACGAATGGCCAGGTACGATTTCCAGATCGGAGCTGCATTGACAACCACAGCATGGAACGCAGCGGTTAGCATGGCGTCCAATGTACATACACCTTGCAATCATGACCACGTACCTTCCGCGGTTGACGCGGCCTTCTTGACGGAAGAAATACTGCCTCGAGACATCGTCGTCATGATGATTTTCCTTGTAGCAATTGATCCGTCGCGGCCATAGAAATAGGTCTCGCAATCATTTTTGTGTGGCTTTTCTTTGTAATTTCAGATTTTTGCTTGTTTTATAGTAAACTTTATCAACGTATTCTGGCATTTTAGATTCTGCGACCATGGCGGACATCCAGCACAAGCGGGTAGCACTCAAGCTCAAGCAGGCGTGTGAGGAGACGGCAGCGCAGGCCATCGCGGCCACTACTGCCAGTGGACAGGCGAGTCGTATCCACGGCAAAAACCGCAAATTCGGTAGCCGGAAAGAGGCAATGGCAGCCAAGGTAAGGCAGAAGAGATGAAGCTAGCAAATTTTCTTTACTAACACATTAATCGCCGTTAACTCATGCAGATAGCAGCAGCTAAAGCCAAACGTGAAGCAAAAGAGGCAGCAGACAAGTGAGATAACCTGCTAAAGTATTGATAACGATGACGCCAACGTTACTGAAACACTAGGAATAGCCGATATAGCGTCCGTTTTTCCTTACTATTTTATCATTGTACTTTTGATTTAGTGCTTGTGCATTCCAGATTTTGTGCTGCAGTCTATCTTCTCTAGTGGCAACGAATGAGAACCGGCCGCACACTGCCGGTGCTACGAGCTCTGGTGGTCAAGAACTGGACGGTCAAGAGACGACATCCGTTCGCGACGTGGAGTGAAATTCTCAATCCGTTACTATGCATCTTGCTGTTCGTGGCACTTAAAAGGTTTGAGCCAGACTTGATTATCCCTGCAGGATGGGCCACAAGCGATGTTAACGAGTCATCTTCTACCTACGGATCTACTTGGAATCTCTACGCCATGACAGATATGGAGTCCGTTTTAAATGAAGGTTTGAGCAGTGCAGGAATCGTCGTACCGGACGATTCAAATAGTGCAAGCGGCAGCAACAACTCGTCGGGTGGAACATTTTCGGCTGCATCATTGCTAGAGACGCTCAGTAGCAGTCTCCAGATTCCAAGATTTTACTTCACTGAAACGACGATGCCTGGATTACTACTGAGTTTATCGCTGCAAGCTCTCATGGAAGGCAACAACCTCGCCGAACTAGGAGAAGACGGACTCACGGATTGTGCTCTAAAGTTCCTGCTGTTTGGTTACACCGGAGCTGAGCGCACAACTTATCATGTTCCCAATGCATGTAAGGGCAGAGTTGTGCCATACAAGATTGCGATAACCCCCGATACGCCATATACACGAGAATACTTCGCTGCTGCATTAGAAACGTGGTACCCACGCATCGCTCTTGCTCCACCCGTGAGGAGTATTTCGCTCTTGACAATCCCAAGTTTTGCTGATTCGCACATATTTTTCGACAATGAAACAGCGCTGGAGACGTATGTGACCAGTGAAGAATATGGCACAGAAGTACGGCACCCAAAAATCTACGCAGCCATCGCTTTTGAGGAATTTCCGCACGACATTTCTACTTTTGGTGACTTGGAAGGATATTCGATTGCATATTCGTTGCGATTTAACTCGACTGGAAGTGCTTCTGCAGTACCAAAGACCAAGAAGCCGAGACCCAACACCATTTCAAAATTTGTACCCGCGGAAAACACTATGAAGTATGCAACTCGAGGCTTTATGACGCTCCAGACCCTAGTGGCACGCTTTCTCAACTGCATGCCAATGTGGGATGTACAGTCCGAGACAACAAATGGAACGTGTCAAATCGATCAGGCTGTGATGGCTGCAAGTGCACAGAATGATCGTCGGCTGCTCGAGCAACTCGAAAAAGATATGATCATTGGTACGGCCTTCACTTTGCTGAACTCGGTCAAGGATCTGATTACCAATATCGCATCGGTGACTCTCCCGAATGTCTCTGTGGATACGATTCCGCCATTAAGTGTGGAAAAACTGCTAATACCATTGCGAATGGCTCCTCAATCGTACCATGGCGCAGGGGTCTACGGAACTCCAACGCAGTCATTTCGGTACGCTCCATTTTTTGACAAGATCGCCGTAGTGTTTCCCATAGGCTTCGTTCTCTCCTATCTGTATCTCGTGTCGCGTGTTATCGTGTCGTTTCTCATCGAGAAAGAAACGAGATCTCGAGAACTCATGCGGATTCTTGGAGCGAAGGATACGGAGCTGTTTGCTGGCTGGATGTTTGCATATCTTCCAATCTTACTACTTGGGGCAATGCTGCAAACATTTGGAGCTCATGGTCTATTGTTCCCCAATTCAGATACAACACTGCTCTTCGTTTTTTTCTTCACTTTTGCTACTAGCAGCTTCAGTTATGGCTTCATGATCAGTAGTCTCTTTTCAAGAGCACGAGCGGGATCATTGGCGGGTATGGGTCTGTTCTTCATCATGTTTTTCTTATCCTACAGCTTCAGCGACGATACCAGCGAAGCCAGTCGAACATGCGCAGCGCTATTGCCACCAATTTCACTATCACAAGGCATCGGAGTGATTGCGAAGCTCGAATCCTTTGGAGTAGGGGTGAACCATGATAATACCAGCGAAGAAGTCAACAATTTTCGATTTGCGAATGCAATTGGGATGCAGATTCTCGACACTGTGCTCTACATTCTACTTGGAAAATATTTCGAGAAAGTAGTTCCACAGGAGTTTGGAGTGGCGGAGAAATGGTATTTCTTCTTGACAAAAGGGTATTGGTGTCCTCAAGCTTCCAAATTAGTGTCTGCTGAAGAGATAGGAGACTTACCGGCAACGAATAATGACACGGTGGAAGCTGTTCGACAAGAATTGGAGACTCAGGAAAGGAATGGGCGTGCAGTGGTCATATCTGGATTGCGAAAGGAATTTTCGGTGCCTGGAGGTAAGAAAATCGCAGTGCACGGGCTCGATTTGAAGCTGTACGAGGGTCAAATCACCTGTCTATTGGGCCATAATGGAGCGGGGAAAACGACGGTAATGTCTATGCTTACTGGAATGACGAGACCATCCAGTGGAAATGCCTGGGTCCGTGGTCATTCTGTTGTCACTGATATGCGTAGAATACGCCGCTCTCTTGGTTATTGTCCGCAACACAGCGTACTTTACCCGGATCTGACCGTGAAGGAGCATTTGACATTTTACGGTCGTTTGAAGGGCTTTACGAATTCAACAGAACTTGCTGCGGAAATCAACAAGAAGATTAACGAAGTGGGTCTAGCAGATAAGACCAACGTTCTATCACACGCGCTGTCCGGTGGAATGCAACGAAAACTGTCCCTTGCCATCGCTTTTCTCGGTGATAGTACCGTTGTTTTTCTCGATGAACCGACAGCAGGCATGGATCCTTACAGTCGTCGAAGTACATGGGAGGTTATACAGCGCAATCGCGCAGGACGCGTGGTTATCTTGACAACCCATTTCATGGATGAGGCCGACATTCTTGGGGATCGGATCGCTATTATGGCGGAGGGAAAGTTGCAATGCGTTGGCTCTTCGTTGTTTCTAAAGAAGCGGTTTGGAGTGGGCTATCGACTCAGCTTTGTGCGACAGAGTGATAATGGTGTACCTTCGCACTCGATCGCATCGTTAATTCAACAGCATGTGCCTCAAGCGATCATCGCGTCGGATATTGGCACGGAGTTAACCTTTCAATTACCCTTTGAAGCATCTGCTGGCTTTCCGGCGTTGTTTCGTGAGCTGGAGTCGCGTCAGGCTGAGCTTAGTATTGTTTCTTTCGCCATCTCAGTCACCACGCTCGAAGAAATATTTCTGAAAGTGGCTGAGAGCGGGAGTGCTGAGGTACTAGCCAAAGAAAATCGAGAAGATGCGAAAATGGACGGTAAGGTGTCCATTATTGTTCAACCCCGTGAAGCAGCGATGGCCATGAAAGACCCAGTAGAGGGTGATCATACTGACTTGCAGCATTCCGAGTTTGCGTCTACGCGAGCAGTCCGGACATTTTCGAACCAGATGAAGGCTTTGCTTCGTAAACGGGTGCAATGCGGTAGGCGTGATTTCAACATGTTATTTTTCAGCACGATTCTTCCGATTGCTGCTATCTTCGTCGGTCTTTCGGCATTGAAATTCTCTGTGGTATTACTGAATGACCCGAAGTTAGAGCTATCTCCAACCGTGCAGTATTCACTTGCCCTGCAAACTCCAGTTCCGTTTGGCTGCCCTGGCAACCTTGATCTGAATAATGGTGGGAATACTGCATGGTGTTCTGAACTGGTTGAACCAACATACTTTTCGGAAGGTGATACATACGAACTTGAGATGGACACGACTGTGTATAGCGCATTAACTACACCAACAGTATTCGGGGTCACGTACGACTCACCTGCTATCGAGGCAAATGACACAACCGGCTACAATCTTCGCCTTGCGGAGTTGATCTTTGGAAAGGGCTACGGATATGACTCCGATGCCAATATGACCGCTTTGCCATCACGGGCTGGCGTTAAAGGGCAGTTTGGTGGCTACTTGTTACATGCTTCCGAAACTACGAACACTTTGAGCTACAACATTCTTGCCAATGGTTCCTCTACTCACGCCGCACCGACGTATAAGCATATGATTGACAGTGCTATCCATCGATTCTTGCTGTCCAAGGCGTCGAGCGGGTCGAAATCCAACGTGACCATACGTGTATCTTCACACCCGCTACCTCTTTCTTTCAAGACACGTTCAATCTTTAGCTCATATCTGAGTTTCCCTGCTGTGATTTTCATCGTAATCGCCTTCACTTTCATACCAGCCTCAATGATGCCTTACATTGTCAAGGAGAAGCATCTGGAGCAGAACGCCAAGTACCAACAACTACTTTCTGGAATGTCATTTTTTGCGTACTGGTTGTCGAATTTCATCTTCGACATGGCTTTATATCTCGTGCCGATGGTCGCGACGCTTTTGCTTCTTCGTTCGTATGGCGTTACGAAGTCCCTCAGTAGCGGAGACACTTGTGACTCGTGCACTCGAGACGTGCCAGCCGCCATGGTTACACTCTTCGTATTATTTGGCACTGCCATTGCTCCGTGGACGTACTTGTTATCTCATGTCATGGAGAAGCCAAGCGAGTGCTTACTCTATACAGTTATGATCAACTTCTTTCTGGGTCTTCTGCTGCTACTTCTAAGCTTCACGATGAACTCACTGGACTCGACCCGACCAGCGAACGAAGTTCTGGTTTACATTTGGCGTTGCTCGCCTCTGTTTGCCTTTGGAAATGGATTTCTCAACGTCCTGATGGCAGATTTATTAGCACTGTTCGGCCTCACTAGCTCACCACGCAGTGCGTTTGATGCTGATGTGGCTGGAACTGACATTTGGTATTTGCTGATCGAATGTCCGGTGTTTCTTCTCCTTGCCGTAGGGATTGATGCTGTTAAAGCTGGAACCGTACGCTGGCGTATCGTTCAGTTCATGGATAAGATCAATACCGCACGACGCATGTACACGCGTGTGCCATGTACCAGTACCAGGCTCCATATTCAGCAGAAATTCACCGGAGACAGGGTGATTGCCAGTGAGAACATCGATCCAGACGTGGCTGCAGAGGCTCGACGAGTACAGGAGAGCTATAGGTCGCTTGCTGCCAACTCTGAAGTCGTCCAGATCTTCGAGCTTGAGAAGGTTTATCCGAACGGAAAAAAGGCTGTGAAGTGCCTCTCATTTGGACTGCAGCAAGGCGAATGTTACGGGTTCCTTGGAGTGAATGGTGCTGGCAAAACGACAACTATAAAAGTTCTCACAGGCGACTTACTACCGACATCGGGCACTGCAATGATCAACGGCTTTGACATCTGCAAGGAACGAAGCAAAGCCCGCGATTCGATCGGCTATTGTCCCCAATTTGACGCTCTGATTGATCTACTAACAGTCCGTGAACATCTTGAGCTATTTGGTCGATTCAAAGGTTTCGATACCAACGACAGACTCAAGATGGAAGTGGATCGCTTACTCAACAAGCTTCAGATCCAAAGCTTCGCCAATAAACTTGCAGGTAGTTTGAGTGGTGGCAACAAGCGCAAATTGTCACTAGCGATCGCGATGATAGGCGACCCAAGTGTTCTGGTGCTGGATGAACCATCAACTGGTGTTGATCCATTCTCACGTCGATTACTATGGGACGTTATCTTGGAGGCGTCGGTGAAATCTAGGAAGTCCACTGTAATGTTAACTACACATTCCATGGAGGAGTGCGAAGCTCTATATAGCAAGGCTGGGATCATGGTGGACGGTGCTCTGCGGTGCTTTGGTAGCATCCCACACCTGAAAAATCGATTTGGGGACGGGTTCATGTTGGAATGTAAACTGGATTTGCCTCCTCGACACGCTTACTCTGACTTGGTACAGCTTGTTTGTGAGCACCTTCAGACTCCTACTCTAAACGATGGAATCCAGATCACAGCTCCACAGATTGTTGGCGTATGCTCAGCGCTCGGTAATACATCGTATGCAGACCATGCGATTGCAAGCTTCTCCACACAGTTAAACCGAGGCAATTGTGCTGTCGATATTGCATCTTTTTGCAATTGGTGGTTGTTGGAGGATAGCGTGCAGCGTTTGGATAAATTTCTTCATACTCGATTCAACGGCGTCGCTCTCATCGAACGTCAGGCGGATTTCTGTCGGTACAAAGTGACTGCTCCAAGAAGTGAGGCCATCGATGCTTCAACGCAAAGTCAAGAGCCGATAGCCGCTGTACTATCGCGCATGTTCGAGGTCGTGGAAGCCGCGAAAGGCCGACTGGGCATCAAGGAGTACAGCCTCTCGCAGACCACATTGGAGCAGATCTTCAACTCCTTTGCTGGCCGTCGCGAACCTGACAATAACTTTAATCAGTAACAAATCACCTTTCGAGACTTCATTTTCCAGTCGCGCCCAACGCATCACATTGATTCCGAGATCGTGACGCCGGGGAGACTCAGTACTACAGCCAAAACAATCGAGGCACTGCCGCCACTCATTCCGTCCCTCGACGTCATGAGCAGCGCTCTGCAGACTGCAACGCACGACATGGATACATTACAGCGAGCGTCAAGTCGCATGCGTTCAAACAGTAAAAAGCGGACTTCCGCTGTCCGTGCTCTGACCGCCGTGCACAAACGATCACCATTACCGCACCATCGGAGATCGCAAAGGAGACAGAAGATGCAGTAGCTATTAATCCTTGCACGTTGCTTCGTCATTGTCTTCCAACGTACCTCCATGCATTAACGTTGGTGGCGAACGCAGCGCCTTGGGTGCGTTGGTTACTTCAACCCATTGCAGTTTATCAACGGGGCGATAACTCAGGCCATTTCCATTGGCGGAAAAGGAGCTGCGATTTCCCGCAAACCGTCTGCGAATCATCTGGCGTTGCGCGTCAGCTGACTCTCTCTCTCCATTCACCGATTTGCTTTCCTCGACGGAGTTCAAGCGGTATAACTCAGGTTTCCCCCTTTCGATCTTAAGACAAGATGGTTCGCGTGCTCGCCCTCTCCGCCGCTGCTGTGGCTGCTCTGGCGTCCTCGACTTCGGCGCTGGACCAGAAGCTCTACGGTCTCAACTACGACCTGCGTCAGGGCCCGGACTGGGATCCCAGCAAGTGCAAGTCAGCGGACACCATCGCTGCTGACCTCAAGGTCCTCAGCACCATCACGTCCAACGTGCGCACCTACAGTCTTTCAGACTGCGACGTGACGGGCGTGCTCAAGGCTGCCAAGGACCTGTCGCTCACTGTGTGGCTTGGTGTCTGGGTGTCCGAGGACGAGAAGGTGTACGACGCTGAGGTCAAGGCCTTCAAGGAGCTGATCAGCGCTGGCCTCATCGACAGCAACGTTGTGGGTATCAACGTTGGTAGTGAGGCCGTGTACCGTGAGGACATCTCGGCTGAGCAGGCTATCAAGTACGTGACCGACTTCAAGAAGGTCATGTCGGACAACGACATCAGCGTGCCAGTCAGTATCACGGACATCATCGACACGTTCGTGCAGTACCCGGACATGCTTAAGGCCGGCGACATTGTAACGATCAACCAGTTCCCCTTCTGGGAGAAGATTGAGGCCGACAAGGCTGCGGCACAGTTCAACAAGCGTATCCAGCCTCTGCTCAAGATGGCTGGCGACATGGAAGTCATCATCAGTGAGACGGGTTGGCCCACGGGTGGCTCGGCCACGAACGGATCGGTGGCTTCAGAGGAGAACGGCGCCATCTACTTGAACGATTTCTATCAGTTGGCCGAGTCCAAGGGCTGGAAGTATTACTACTTCGCGGGCTTCGACACTCCCTACAAGGAGGAGCAGGCGGATGATGCTACTACGGTCGAGTCGCACTTCGGCATCTTCGACGAGAAGGGAACGATGAAGCCGGCGTACGAGAGCCTCAAGTTCACCAAGAACGGAGATCTGGGGATGTCAGGCAGCTCTGACACCACTTCCTCTGGATCGACGAGCACGACCGTCGGTGCGGGCACGGTCGCTCCTGGCGACGGCACCTCGACGGGCACGTCCACCACGTCTGGCACCTCTACTACCCAGTCGTCCTCGAGTACTGATAAGGCTGGATCGTCCAGCATCTCGACTGAGAATGGATCGTCGCAGCTTGTGGCCGCCAGCTTCGCCGCTGTCCTTGGTGTCGTCTCCACCATGTTCTGGAGCCTTTAATGCAGCAGACTACCTTTAGGTCTCAGTAGTTGTAACTAATGCACATAAAGTGAATGTTACGGTACTTCTTCTGCAATTTTTGTGTACAAAACCTAAACTCAATCCATAATTCGTGATCGAGTATGGCGCAGGCGAACGGAGCGATCAGCAGCGAGGCCAACGAAGGCCTGTTGGTGCTCGTGATCGACACCAACCCCGTGCACTGGTTCGCACTGGGCGGGAGTACCGCTGACCGCGCCGGGCTGCAGCAGCTGATCTCCAGTACGCTCGTGTTCGTCAACTCGTACCTGCTCCTTCATCGCAGTAACCGCATTGTGATCATTGCGGCCCACGCTGGCAAGAGCACCATGCTATATCCGGATCCAGAGCAAGACGATACTACCGGGAGTGCTGAACAGGCTGCTAAGGTCAACGCTGGCGTCTTGCAACGTTTGCAGCAGCTCAGCGACGCTCCTCTGGACCCAGCCAAGCCCAACCAAACGGCCATTGCTGCGTCGCTATCGCGCTCACTTTGCTGTGAGTTGCTGCAATGTTGAACAAATTATGATATAGAAACTAACACTGTTATCCAATGGCATGCAGTCATTAATCGTGCTATTAACGAGGAGCCGGATCTGCGACCACGTATCTTGGTCATCCAGAAGTCTCCGGACGTGTCGGAGCACTATATTGCAATCATGAACGGCATCTTCTCGGCCCAGAAGAAGAACGTTGCAGTGGATGCCTGCATCCTTTCGACGGAGCACTCGTCGTTCATGCAGCAAGCAGCGTATCTTACGGGCGGTATTTACTACAAGCCTAACGACCACAGCGGACTGCTGCAGTATCTGATCTCGATCTATCTCCCAGATCCGTCCATGCGCAAACTTTTGAAGTTGCCGTCGCAGGACTCAGTGGACTTTCGTGCAATGTGCTTTTGCCACCGCGAAGTCATCTCCACGGCGTACGTGTGTCCCGTGTGTCTGTCGCTGTTTTGCGAGTTCCGGCCCATCTGTTCCACCTGCGGCATCCGCAGCCACATCCAGCCCAAAAAGAATGGATTGCACAAGAAACGCTTGCGTGTAGATTAATACAGTATCATGCTGTTGCTTTAGCAGCTCAATTGCTTAAATTCTTGTTGCACTGTGACGTTGCCATCACCATCGTCACATCCGATTGGTTGGTAGGGGTTCTATGCGCAAAATCAAGATTATGCGCATCATTTTGATCAGCGGTTGGTCAAAATTGCGTTTTAAACCCTTTATGACCAATTGCAGAAGAGAATGTCGTTTTGCGGGGCAGAGTGTCGTCTGCATTTTTCATCAAACCACAGCGTCATACTCAGAATCTCCACACAAGTAGCAAACCGCAGCAACATGAGCAGGTACGGGCGGCATCTCAGTGTTTTCATGCAGGTTTAACAACATTTTTACTGATTATATTCCTCTGGTTTGCTGCAGACCGACGATCTCAGAAGTTATCGCTGAGCGCAAGGCTAGCAACACGGCGGCCTTCATCACCTTCGTGCCCTGTGGCTTCAAGACCAAGGCTGACACGGTGGACATCTTGCTGGGGCTGCAGCGTGGTGGCGCCAACATTATTGAGGTTGGAATCCCATACTCGGACCCGCAGGCTGATGGCCCGACCATCCAGCGCGCCCACCAGGTGGGCGTGGACCAGGGCATCACGCTGCATGACGTCCTGGCCACAGTGAGTGAGGCACGCAGCAAGGGTCTTACCACGCCGGTGGTGCTCATGGGCTACTACAACAACATCATGCAGTACGGAGAGGACAAAATCTGCCCCGATGCCCAAAACGGTACGACTGCAATTGACGCTGGAGGTGTTTGCACTCATTTAACTGATCATCATTCCTTCGGCACGGCAGCTGGAGTGGACGGATTCATTATTGTGGACTTGCCGCCTGAGGAGGCCAAGTCGCTCAGTGATGACGCAGCTAAGCACGGACTTGCCTACATCCCGCTGGTGTCCCCTACGACGACAGAGGAGCGCATGAAGCTGATTGACTCTGTGGCTCATGGCTTCGTATACTGCGTGAGCCTCACGGGTGTCACTGGCGCACGTAATGAACTGCCGCCGAACCTCGATGTGTTCATGGCTAAGAGTAAGTTCCTTGTTGTTGCGGCTTTATGCATGGTGGAAAGTCGATCTAACGTGTTCTGTTTAACTCGCTGCAGTTCGTGCCAACGTGAAGCACCCGCTAGCGCTGGGCTTCGGTCTATCGACCCGCCAGCATTTCGTACAGGCCAGCGCTCTCGCGGATGGCGTTGTTATCGGCTCCAAGATTGTCAAGATCATCGAGGACGCACCTGACACAGCCACCCGTGCCGCCAACGTCGAGGCGTTCGCCAAGAGCATCGTGAACCCCTAGGCTGTTAGAGACGCAAACTAGGACAGAACTGTTGAGTTACTATTGTGTCGTGCAGCGCACCGTTCCAACAAATTTATACTAAAAATGCTTTACTTCTCGACGAGCGGAGTCGGCAAGTGTTTTATTGTGTCCTGGTGCCAAGGAATTGTTTGCTGCCAGTGGCTCAGATAGCTACAGTGGTGCGGCTTTGCGCCAGACGTTCGTTGGCGTGAGTTCGAGTCCCACCGTAGACGCAGTTTCAATTCGTACTTAGAATAGTAAATTACAGTTTCAATTCGTACTTAGAATAGTAAATTACAATTCGTAGCATACTTCGAAGCCCGGTGTGTCTGTACAATTAGACTAAGGATCGGGTCAAAATGTGTGCAATAGTGTCTAAAAAGCGTGTCAGGGTGTCAGTACTGGGTGATTGGCCAAAATGGCGAATTAGTCTCAGAATCTGCCAATCGACATGCGCACATCCTTTTGACGAATTAGGACGCGGAACACGAAAGGGTGCGGCTCGCTTCAACTCCTGCTCTTGGATACGGGCATAAATAATGGATGTGATGGAGGCGATGAAGAACGAGGGCAACGCTCTATTTCAGCAGCAACGCTTTGATGAGGCTGTGCGAGTCTACACCTCCGTACTCGATAAGCTGCGAGACTCCGGTCCTGTTGATGAAACCGCCGCACGACTCGAAATTGCAGTGCGACTGAACCGCGCGTGGGCATGGGTCCAAATACCTAACGACGAGAGTAGTGAGGCCACGCTAGCTGCAGCGGAGCAGGACTGCAGCTCTGTGATTGCAAAGGATGCGTCTTGTGTAAAGGCATTTTACCGACGAGCACTTGCACGAGAGCGCAGAGGGCAGTGGAAGGTAGGATGGAATAGTACGCATCTGTAAGTATCTTTCCAGTGACACACCGTTTATAATCTTTGTAGCTGGCAATAGAGGACGCATCGGCAGTGAAGCAACTTGAACCTGGTAACCCTTCCATTGCTCCGTTGCTGGAGCGGCTGCAACAGCGCAATCAGGAGGAGGACGAGTTGACACCGAACTTTCAACAGTGTACACTCAATAATGTTGCCAGCACCACCTCATCGTCGTCAAATGCACTTGCTGGCGAGGCTGAAGATGCATGGAAATCCCTGCAAGCAGCTGAAATTGATCTCCTGAATGTTTATTCTAAAAAGCGGCCATCGATGGCACGTCGCAAGCAGAAGGAACCTCAGAAAGATAAACGGGAGATCTCGCAGAAGACGGATGACCTATGGGAATCACTGAGGTGTGAGGAGATTACAACAGTCGCTAAAGCTTTTCCTCGGTCGAAGAAGGGAGCTTCTATTGAGTAAACTACAGTGTTAGACTGCCATCAATGCAGAATAAAAGACGATGACAATAAATTCTATGACGTTATTTCTACCAGTCTTCATCGTCATCGTCGCCCAGATCGATAATTTGAGGTCGAGCTCGTCGGTAGCGATGGCCGCAGCTTGAGCAGCTGGCGTTGGTTTGCAGATTGATCAAAGTGCAACGTGAACAGCTCCAAGCAGCCGCAGGCTTATTTGTGCTGTGCTGTTCGCCCGCATCTACGACTTTTTCACGGGCTGAGCGGCGGTGATCGCTAAGGACATTCTCGACGAAGGCATCCTCGTCTTCGGAGTCGGAGAAGTCGCTTGTTTTTCGCTTCTTCGACGGTGACCATGAGCCTTCGTCAACCTCCGGAGCAAATGACACACTCCGTTTTATCTTGGCAGGTGCGGCGGCTGGTTCAGACTGGACTGGAGCCGGATGAGACGATTCCTCTAGTGAGCTCGTCGATAGCACAGGACGTCGGAGTGGTGGCTTTGGAGTACATGAAATGTCAACTTCAGAGGCCTCGGAAGTGCGAGGTCGCGACAGAAAATCGTCTTCTTGTTCGCTTTCTGATTCACTTTCGCCCAAAACTTCGTCAGGTTCGTCTTCATCGGTGCTTGATCCAGCCTCAGATTCGTCGGAATCGTCGATACTTTTGCGTTTCTTGTTTTTTGGGCGTTTGGTCTTGCTTTCTTGTTCAGCACGGTGTTTCGCAGCCTCGATAATCTCCATACGCTTCCGCTTCCGCTCTTCATCACGCTGGTTGTCTTTTTCTTCGTTTTCAGCTTGATGTTCTTGAAGCAACTCCCAGTCAATGCGGCAACTGAAAGCAAAGCTCACAAGGTCATTCTGCACTTGTTGTAACGCTGCCTGCATCACTTCGTCGTCGACTGATGCATAGGAGCGGTGATGCCCCCAACTGTTCAAATCTTCTTCTGGTGGCATGCCAATTTGCGGATGATATCCTTTGTCTGTGTCCTTGTCAACGTCCTCGTCACTGGTAGTACCTCGATCAGGCGAAGTTTCGTTTCCTATTTCCTTCCCATTGTCATCATTACCATCGATCGTTATTACGGATGGAGCTTCGTTACCAGTATCTCTCCATTGACAACGATCACATTTCAGCTGATCGTGGGTGTCGGACATGGTGTCTTTCCGGAACACAAACAGTCTCTTGAGGTCCTTAGAAGACAGCGAGTTCACCTCCTCTTTATCATCGACGATATTCTGAAGCCCCTCTTTGGAGAGCTGACGTTGGAAGATCTTTTCTTCCAGAGTCCCCGTCGCTAGGAAGCGGTACACGTAGCACATCTTTTTCTGCCCCTCACGCCACACCCGAGCAGCAGCTTGTTTGTCTGTCGCGGGATTCCAATCAGGATCAAAGAGCACCAATCGATTCGCGCCAATTAAGTTCAAACCACAGCCTCCAGCTTTACTTGACAGTAAGAACGCAAACGAGTTCGTTGTCGGGTCATTGAAAGTGTCGACAAGCTTTTTTCGCTTCTTGGCAGAAGTCGTTCCATCCAGACGAACAAATGGCAGATGTCTCTCCTGACAGAGTGTAGAGACCACATCCAACGTCTGAGTGTAGTTCGACACGATCACGATCCGGTCTGTTGTTGTTTTTCTCATCGAAAACATCAATCGGTCGAGTAGAAGCATCTTTCCGGACCACTCAGGGTAACATGTACGTCCACCAAATCCTCGCCGATGCTGGTTATCATCACCTCCGCTTCGTCTGGATTCCTTCGCCGATGCAAAATACTGAGCACAGTTGCTAAACCCAGGAAGCTTGGTATTGGTTTTCCCCATCTCATCAAATATAAGCAGCGGGTGGTTGCACAACTTCTTTAACGCAGTGATAGAAGACAGAACGTTCGCGCTCGAACGCTTCATCATATCACGACAAGCACTGGACGACAGGAAATGATTATAGAGTTGCTCTTGAAGTGGAGATAGCGGGCAACAAATCACCTGCATTAGTTTTGGTGGAAGGTGTTTGGCGTTTAGAATGTTGCCTCGACGCAGAATGAACTGATTCACGACTTCACACAGCATAGCCGAGCACGACTGCGCCACTTCTCGCTCTCGGTCCGTTGAGTCCGGCTCACGTCCAATTAAGATAGGTCCCAGGTAATTCTTCCTAAACTCACTTGGCGTGCCAAGAATATTTGGGTTCGTAAAGTCCACCATCGCGAAAAACTCTTCCAGGTCATTCTGCATCGGTGTACCAGACAGAAGCACACGTTTCCGACATGCCAAGGACGATAGTGCCTTGTTAATCTGTGAGTTGGCGTTCTTGAGTCGATGGGCTTCGTCACAAATTAGCAGTTCACAGCAAGCTGGTGTGTCTGCGAACTTCTGGACGTGCATAC
This sequence comes from Phytophthora nicotianae INRA-310, assembly GCF_000247585.1. Taxonomy (NCBI): domain Eukaryota; phylum Oomycota; class Peronosporomycetes; order Peronosporales; family Peronosporaceae; genus Phytophthora; species Phytophthora nicotianae. The sequence goes on along the minus strand of NW_008649009.1, from coordinate 847,667 downwards.
GGAACGTCTCGTACGAAATGATCAGCACTTGGGCAGAGAATCCGGGTCGTGGCCTCTTGCTTCCCTCAATAAACTGGTTAATGCCTTTGATCACTGTTTCCCGCTTGGCTTCATACAGCGCCACTGTTTTCACACGTCCATGTAGCCATTTGATAATTTCGTCGTCCCAATTCTTCACTAGCGACGTCGGACACACCACAATAGCTCGGTTTACCGTCGGCTTCATGTCCATGCCGGTCATCAGCAGCGTATACATCAACGTAATACTCTGTAGAGTCTTACCGAGACCCATATCATCAGCCAGGATGCATCCTTGACCGTCGAAGCCCTTCACTTGACATACACAGTCGAACATGAACTGTACGCCTTCCCGTTGATGAGGACGCAGGAACTTGCCCACGATCTCGGGCACCACAACTTTAATCTCGGGGTCCGTCTCACTCTGCCATAGTACAAGTGGAGGTGGCGCATCGGCTACTGGAGCTGCAACAGGAGCAGGCTCTTCTACTGTTACAGGCTCTGGCTCAACGGGCGTTTCGATCTCCTCGACGTCCACTTCAACAGGCGGCATGTCATGGCGTACCATGGGCTTCAACACTAAAGAGCCCCAGCGTCGTCGCATTCCGAGCGTCTTAGTCTGAAGCAGGCGGTTGCTCTCCTGTGTGCGGCCACTTTCTCCACACGGTGACTTGAATGGACGTCGTACGCGCTGTGCACGGCGTTCGGGCTCCATCACCAGGAAAGACAGGAATGGGAGCCGCTTGACAGACAGCGACGCGCCACTACGCAGCGCCTGACGATTGCTGGCGGCCTCAGCATCTTCATATGCATCCCCATCATCGTCTTGAGTCTGAACGGGCGCTGCCTTGCCCTTCACGGGCAGCACGAACGGCTTGAACTGCGCGCCGCCACCGCGTCGACGCAGCATGTTTCTGGACGTGTTCAAAGTGTGGAAAGGCTGCAATGATTGGCCAAATTGCGCGAAAGACCATCACTCTCGTTGATCAAATGCGTCTACACTTTGATTGGAAGAAAAGGCTGTTGAGCGGTTTATAAGACTGGAGGTGCACAATGGCTGGGGCGCAGGTGATGGCGTTCCGGCGCGGCCTGTTGCGCCGGATATGCAACTCCTCACTCGCTGGTTCACTCAGTGCTAGTAGTAGAGACGCTGTTCTATCAGTTGAAGGACTTCATACTCGTCAGTTCGCAGTATTAGTTTCGAATGATGGCCAAGAAGCTCGTCACAGCGCGCTGCAGCGACTTGCTGAAGCTTCTAATTTGTCGTGGAGACTACGCGCCGCCGTGAAAGACGTGGAGCACTCATTGCCGTCGGAGAGAGGTAGAAGGTTCTACAACCGCCGAGTTGTGGAGGCCCTGGAGCAGGGAGACCTCAATCGCGCATGGGCCGTTGTTGAGACTCTGCATCGACGACACCCGGAAAGGGCCGTGCTCTGGCCGTTCACATACAACTTGCTGCTGCGTCACTATTGCAGACAACAGAAGACCCTGGTGAATGCGAATTTGACCCGCATTCTGGCGCTGCTGGACGTCATGGTGGCTCAAGGGTGTGCAGACCAGAAGAGTTTTCAAGTGGCGATGGCAGCGTGTAGTCGAGCCCGACATCTACGCAGTGCGAGGCATGTACTGGAGAAAATGGAGGAGAGTGGGCGAGAGCCAGATGATAGGATCTATGGCTTCCTGATCAACTGTTGTGCGAGGAAACAAGGGCTCGTGAACATAGCAGAAGGGTATTTCGACGAGATGTTGGCTTTTGGAATTAAACCGACGATTTTGGTGATTAATGCGATGCTGAGAGTGTACTCACGAGATAGTGGACGGTCGGAGGTGATGCTGGAGCTAGTGAAACGCGCGCGGGATGAGTTCGGCTTGGTTCCCAACACTGTCATGACCCGGACGATGGTGTATTATCTGCTTTGTGAAGGTGCTGTGAATGGCGCGGTAAAATATTTGCGTGGTGTTGAGAAAGAATTCCCTCGAGCGGAAACGATAATGCTGCCGCTGAAGCGCCAAGTGGTGAATTCACTGGCTGATGCTTGTCGGCAGCGTGGGGATTGGGACGCAGCGGAGTTTGTGCTTGGTCTTGTGAAAAGGACCGACGAAGAAGATACATTTGTTACTGACGTTGAAAGAGACGCACGAAACACGCTAAAACTGGAGGGGTTGATCGCAAAACGTGACGTTATTTCTCCACCTGTAGTATGGGCGCTGGATGAACAAGACTGGACCCGAATGACGCCGTTACATCAAGAAGCTTTCTTTCGAAATCGAAGCCAGGAGCAAAGCCTTGAGCGTGCCGTGGAACGAATGCACTTGCACACTCCTGCCCCTAAGACTGACCGATCTATCCAAAAACAATCCTTGAAACTGGAGGGAAAGCTACATCTTTTAGATGAAATGATTCGCGCCAAAAACGCAAGTGCAAATGATTTTAATGCCGTGTTAGGTGCTTGCGGGAGACAGGGTCAACTGGCTGATGCTGTGTCTGTCCTTACGAAGATGAAAAAATACGCAGAATCTTCAATGGAATGTGCGCCGACTACGTGGAGTTACAACGCGTTGCTGAACGCTTGCGCGGTTCGAGGAGATATTCATGAGATTGAAACTATTGTGAATGAAATGCTCGACAACGATGTAAACCCTGATCAAGTGACCATGAATACGGTGATCAAGGCGCATACCACAAGCGTAAAGAACGGAGTTAATGGAAGTTCTCAGACACGGCTGAACACAGTGATGCAAGCGCTTTCATTCTTTGAATGGTGCACCGAAGACCAAAAACTCGATTCAGAAGCGGGGACGTATTACTCGCTGTTTCGATTGTTCGCTACGTATTTAGAAAGCCCAGAAGATAACAGCACCACTGGGGTTGAAGTTGATGACGATGATGGAATGGACGATGTGGAGGAAAAGGACGAAGACTTTATAATAGGCCAAGAGGGGGAACTGGTGGCTTGGATGTCTGAGTTTATCACTTCCACTTGTCGTGACGCTCCCCTTGTATCTCTGGACATTGGAGTGTTCAACAATGCGTTTGATTATTATCACCGACTTGGTGATGTGGATGAATCGTTTGCGCTTTTTAACTTGATGAAGAAGCGCGGATTTCAGCCTGATGACACGACTCTCGGGTTGATGTTTGCCACCTGTGCGACTCAACAGCAGTTTGACGTGGGTCTGAGCTTTCTGGACCATTTAATGACCAACGACGGCTATAAACCAACGCTGAAAGTTCTAAGTGGAGCAATGCAACTGTGTGCAAACTCAAAGAATCCGGACGGAGCGCTAGAACTCTTTCGAGCTATCGAGACGTCAGGCGCATTTACACCTACAATTGAAACCTACGAGCCCGTGGTGTTCGCGTACGCACGTGTCGGCTACGTAACCAGCGCCTGGGAAATCGCGAATGAGATGGAAGAAAAGCTCGGGAGAGTTTCGATCAGTATATACAACCGGATTCTGTTGGCGTGCGTGGAAGCTGCTTTACCTGGACGTGCCCTGGAGGTTTTAGGAATAATTCGACACAAGGACGGAGTGGCTCCTGATATCATTTCTTACAATACTGCACTGGAAGCTTTCGTTAGATCTGGAGAACGAGCTGCATGGTGGAGAAAAAACAACATCAATCAAGGAGAGGACGAAGATGCAGATTACGAGGAAAATTATAGTGAGGAAGCTGAACTGGAAAATGATGACTCGGGTAAAATAATTGAAACTGAAGACGCCGCAGTGGGGCCGACTTTATCGATTGAACAGCGTGAGAAGGCTACGTGGGCTCGTGCTAGTGTTATTGACCTACTTCAGGACATGCAACGAAGTCGAGTGAAACCCGATATAACAACGTACGAGCGTGCGATAGCTGTATGCAGCGTGAATGAGGACTCGGAAGGTGTAATCGCCATATTCGACAGACTTATTGATCGCGATCGAGGTAAGGACGCTGTTAACCTGAAAAGTGATCTCGTGAGTGACTCCAGTTTTACTGCGTACCTCGTGGCCTGCACGTCGTTGCAAGACAATGACCGGGTCGTTGAAGCTCCGATACTACTCCACAAATGGCACACTGCGACGGGCCAGGTCCCACCAGAATTTGTCGTGACGCAGTTGTTGGACTCACTGGAAGTTCTCGGTGAATGGTGTTGTGCTGTCCGGATGCTTCCCAATTGGCAAGCGCACTTCGGTGTTGCACCTAGCGTCCAAGTGTTCAATAAAGTAATGCAGATGTGTAATCAAGCAGAAGAACACCACCTCGTGGCTCCAATATTCGCTACGATGCAGGACTCCACAGCCTATCGTGTGTACCCAGACGCAGAGAGCTACATACAACGGATTTACGCAGAGGAGCAACGTGAGAACTGGGTGGTAGCCACCGATTTGTTCGTAGAGATGCAAAAGAGATTCCCAAGCGAGGAGATCTCGCATCAGCAGCTTCAGAAGGTCGCTTTGGGTCGATACAGGTTGCGACAAAATGAGCATTAAAGTTAACACTTGTACTTTCTGCGTTGTTCATCTTCACATCGGGTTCTCAAGCAGGCTCGCCTCTTCGTCCCGTAGCTCCGAAGATGAAAGAGATAAACCATAACTGGGGCTACTAGTGAAGCTGCTTGAAGCCGTGCTGGTGCTGCTGTATCCTTCTCCGTAGCTGCTACCGGGCTGCGCGTAAATGGACTTATCCGAGGCGTTGCAGTGGAAGAACGCAGCACCGAATACAAGCACAAGTGCAGCGATGGCAAACACGAGATCCCACGATCCTGTAGCATCGAGAATTGCGCCCGTGACCACATTGCCAATGATACCAGGGATGGTACCAAACGTATTGGAGACTCCCATCACATGTGCAGCGTGGTTAGGCGCCACATCGATCATGTTGACCCAGTATCCAGCCATAGCAGCCCGACTCGTAAACAGCGTCATACATAGTAACGCTATCGCCACGGGAGCAGACTTTGCGAGACGCAGAGAGAAGAGGAAGAAGGCGCATCCGAGGAAAGAGAACGCGTTCATAGTCTGGCGTACGTGCAGTTCACGGAACCCGCGAGTGACCAATAGATCTCCCAGTCGTCCGAACAGAAGCGTCCCGGTGTAGCCGCACATGTAAGGTAGTGCAGCGGCAAAGCCTCCTTTCTTGGTCAGGTCGAGATCTAGAGCTTGGTTAAAGTATTGCGGAATCCAGCCCAGTAAGATGTACCAACTGTAATTGTAGCACATGTGCGCGACGTAGATCGCCCACGCAGGCCGCGAGGTCAGCAATACACGCCAGTTCATTGCGTGGGTGTCTAATTCAGCACGCGAGCTCTGACGACGATGAGTCTCTGGGTCGACTGTGCGGTTGCGAATGATGAAGCTGCGTTCTTCAGTGGTGATGTGGGGGTCATCTTCGGGTCGACTCACGCCCATGATCACGTAAGCCACGACCCAAATGAAGCTCAACATACCGAACACAACAAAGATGCGTTGCCAGCCGCTGGCTGCCATAATGGCGGGCGAAATGATCAGCGCGGAGATGGTGCCTAGATCAGAACCACTTGCTACCAGCGACACCAAGCGACTTCGCTCCTGTACCGGATACCACGCACCAGCAATTTGATGCATACACGGGAACAAGATACCCTCTCCAAGACCCATTCCTGCCCTCGTGAAGAACAGGCAAGTGAGGCATTTAGCGACAAGAACAGTCGACAAATCCTGGAACGACAACAACATTGAGGATCAGAATACACCTCAATCAGCGTTAATCAATGTATAGCCACGTACAAACAGTGTCCAGACGACAACTCCCGTTAGCAGTACAGTCTTGGCACCAAATCTGGCAGCAAAATATCCTCCAGGGATCTACAACAGCAAAAATGCAATGATCAACATTAGGACGAGTTCTTCAGTGCTTGATGATCAGCCGTGCAGACTTACTTGTGTGCACATGTAGCCGTAGAAGAAGGCGGACAGTACTTCGCCCTGTTCCTTCTTATTGGTGACAAATGCCGGTAACGCAATGCCCATGTTGGTACCTGCAACAACAGAATCAGATTCCAGAGCTTGAATCATCGCTCCTTGCAAACACACGTACGGTCGGCGTAGCAGATTGTGGAGACGCAGAGACACAGGAACGCCGTCACATAGCGCCGCTTGCCTTGCGGAAGCTTCGCGGTGACGTCCCCCGCCGCGACCACGTCCACTTTCTTCCAGGCCTCCTTGCTCGCCATCGCAGATGTCCAAATGAGCTGCGGATAGAGAGGATCGTTACACTCATCAAGCCTTTTTTTCTACCAATCACAGCATGGACCACTTCAACATGCGTCAGCAACTTCGAATCTTTGTTCGCATCATTTGCATGGACTCCAAATAAATTGTTTTGATCATTTGCATGGACTCCAAATAAATTGACACGCTCGCACCGAGCAAATAGGCTTACAAGATGGGACTAACGGAAATTGGCGGTCTCTCCTAGAGGCGACTTGGCTCGGTACCGCTTCGGGGCGGCGAGGGCGGACGTTTTGATGATCTTGCGAGCACCTACACTCGACACTTTCATGCTCCTATGCGGGTGGGCAACCACGGGTTTCTTTCTGTGTAGCCCAGACAATCCTGCCTTCTTCAGTTTGGACGGAGTGGTGTTTCCTGCAGTGGCGGGGGTGGCAGGTTTGGCTTCAGTTCGAGGTTCCAAACCCTTTGTCGTTGTACTTGACTCGGTGGATGCAGAGCTCATAGATTCCTGGCTGCTGCTTGATGCAGTGACGGCCCCAGTGGGCTCGATGCTGACTGGGATATCATGTGCGTCTTGCGCAGGGGTGGCTTCAACATCAGGCGTGGCGTCGTCAGTGGGGCTTTGGTTGATACTTGCATCGCTCAATCTCCTTCGCTTGTGACCGGAAATCGATGCACTGCTTAATGCATTGGTATGGATGGATGAATTCTCCACGGCGCTCAATTGCTCAGACGAAACCTTAGTCGCCTCAAAGGAAGGGAATGGCCGGTCATCCTTTTTTATCGGAGTGGTTCCCGTCCGCGTATTATTCTAGACAAGGGAATACGAGCCCAACAGTTAGCAATGATTGCAAGATGCAGTACCCAGAGCTCACTGCGAATTACCTTTCGTTTCTTCATGTACGTCTCCATTGCTTGCAATTGCTGGGTAGTCGCATCAGTGGCTTCGCCAACGATCTCCTTTCCAAGTGCCGATGCTGCCTCGATCGTGCCCTTTGTGCTCGCGATTTGAGTTTGAAGTCCCTCCTCCAGCGTCTTGCACCCGCCGTTCAAAAGCTGTCGGAGCTCTTCATGATCACCCAGGAACTGCGTCAACTCTCCTTGCCTCTTGCTCGACACCTCAGCATCAGTCTTCGAGTGTTTCTCCATTAGAGAAGACACGTCGCCCGTGTGCCTTTTAGCAAGTATTGCAGCGTCGTTACTCCACGTGGTTTGCAATTGTTCGTGCGACCGAATAAGCTCTGTTTGCTGCATGTTAGTCTCACCAAGTTGACGTCGCATTTCAGACAAACGTTCGCGAAGCCCAACCGTCTCGCTTTCATGCTTTGAGTTTTGATCACCTATGGCCTGCACGAAGCCCTTCATCTCTTTCTCCGTGATGGTCTGAACGTACGCCATTTGCTTGTGTTGCTTCTTCGAGTTTTCTTCAATGAGCAGTGTCTGCTCATCAAGCTTTCGAGCTTGGCTTTGGATGCACTTATCGATGTACTGAGCTAAATGTGCCTTCATGCCATTTAGTTCTTCTTGTTGCTGAGCGTGGCTGTCCTTCAGCGCAGACGCGAGTGCTGCCTTGCTTTCGTCAAGTTCCTTGGACTGCTTCTCGATTGACATGTCAATTGCGACCTGAAGTTCTAGCAATTTGTCGCTCTGCTCGTTTAAGAAGCTGCTCAGCTCTTCGCGAGAACCCTCCAGTGTCGACTGCACGCTTTCCAGGAATGACACAGTCCGTGATTTAGACGAGGCCAGGTCTTCTACGATAGCAGTCGCTTGGCTCTTTGACATCTCAACGAACTTCTCGAGCTGTTGCTGCATAATTTCCCGCTGCTCTTTCATCGACATGGTCACCTCGTCACGCTGTGCACGCTTTAGGGCGTCATCTTCAGCGCATGCTTTAGAAACCTGTGCTCTCCGCTCTTCGACAAGACCTTGCAGTGCATTTAGACTCGTCACCAAACCATCTACATCTGTTGATTGAGCTGTCTGCAGCTCACGTAGAGCGTTTGACACATCCTGAAACATTCCTTCTTGACTCTCCTTGTGTTTTGCCAGTCGCTCCAGGAACATATTGATCTGCGACTTGGAGTCACTACGATAAGACGTTGCCAGTGCTGTGTTTGCTTCCTCTGAGCGCTGAGTGTTCTCTACATTCAAAAGAAAGCAAAACATTAGCTATTAGCGGGAACAACAAAAATCTGAAGCAGAAACAGCCTACGTACCAATCTTCGTCACAAGCTGAGCAGCCCGCTTGTCACTTTCAATGTACAGCTTCGCAGCAGTAGCTCCGTTCGCAAGTAGCGTCTCCTCGTTGTCTTGAAAAGCTTTCAGAACAGCATGTACTTGACGTAGCTCTTGCGATGTCTTCTCCAACGTTTCCTTCGTCGACATAAGTTCGACTTCAGTAGCCGCCAACTTGTTGCTCACCTCCTGTTTCTCAAGTGCCAGTGCTGCTACCTCGTTCGCATGCTTCTCAGCAGCTTCCTCGAGCTCCTTGCAAGACGAGTTTCTTGCCTTAAGCATCTCTTCTAGCTCCGTTAATTGCGCACCCTGACCTGCCAATCGCTCTTGCATATCGGTAAACTGCTCCAGCGGAAGGTACACACCGTCCTTCAGTCTTGCAGCACGTAAGGCAGCGCGGAGCGTCTCAATCTCATTCCCAAAATCATTCAACAATCCAGCCTTAGTCATCTTCTGGTTCAGTTCAGGTTTGTTCTTGATGTGTTTTGCACGGAACGCATATTCCAGCGTACTCAGAGTCTCGTCAAGGCTGTCAGCGCACGGGGCTAATGTTGCAATAATTGTAGTTTTCGCTCGTCCTCCGAGTGACTCCTGTAGCAAGCGCGTAAGCTTACTATCACGGTATGGAACGTGCGGGAGGTTGTCCACCAGGGCCGTAATGACCCGCCCCAACGTCAGCAAACTCTGGTTAATCGTTCCAGCCTCGCGCGCTCTAGCATTGCGAGCTCCCGAGCGACCCACGCACTCCGAGCCAGCCAGATCCACCAGGTTCAGCTGTCCTACGCGCAGCAGATCCTCGCCCGCTGCGTTGTGCTCCTTGCTGTGAATCCTAATGGTGAAAATGCTATGCGAGCGACTCGAGTTCTCGTTCATCAGCGTCTCGGACGTAATGCGGTTCTTCACGCCTGTGTTGACGAGCTCGTACACATGCTTGGCCGTAGTGGCTGTGATTTCCAGCAAGTTCATGCAGTAGATTCCGCCTCTTTTGACGTCCTCCATAAGTCTCAGCTTCTTGTCTGTGTCTGGATCCAATAAGTCCTTGAGTTCTTCATTGTAGAGCTGCAAGAAGGACACACGGACACTGAACTCCTCCCCTCTGGCCTCCAGGGCGTCGAAAATGCAGCGTACACTACGCGGAATGATGCCAGCTGTCTCACTGCCCGGAGACAGGTCGCCCTGCATTGTGTACGTCTTGCCCGTACCTGTTTGGCCATAGGCGAACACTGTGCAGTTGTATCCAGCCAGCGCCTCGTCCACAGCGGGGCGCACTACGGACGTGAATACATCCTTCTGGGTCGAATACTGGCCGAAGACGCGGTCGAACGTGTACGTCTTGCGCTTCACCACGGCTAGTTCGTTCGAGTGGGGCTTGCATTGCACGACAGCGCCACGTCCTGCGGCCTTCTCGCGGCTGTTCAGCGGACGGCAGCGCACCGCTACCTGCACGTTTGTAGGCATGGGCGGCGGCGGTTCTTCGTGATTAGAAGACGACGACATGCGGCGATTCTCGCCGCTGTCCTCTGTCATGGACGCGGTAACTTCGTCTACGGCGACTTTGGATTTGAATTGAATTCGCAATTCAAAACGCGCGCGGAATCAGAGTGATGGTCTTGTCCTCGTTTTGCCATTCATACCTCATTAATGTCCACCACACCAAAATTATCTGAGTTTTTGAGGATTCATAATTGAGGGAAATACCTCATTGGTGTTTCTGCACACCATTTTATCTACCGACCAACCAACCTGCCTTGAAGCGGCATTTCACTCCATAAAAGCTGTTTGAGTGGCAATGGCGCAGCCCAAGGTGAGCGAGACGCTTCTGGACGGACAGAAGCCCTTTGCTGAATGCGAGTTCGGCCTGGATCGCCGCCTCACCAAGGCGGTGGCGAAGATGCGCTTTGTGCATGCCACGCTGGTGCAAGTGCACTGCATCCCGCTGGCTCTGCAGGGCAAGGACTTGCTGGTTCGCGCTCGCACGGGCTCCGGTAAAACGGCGGCATTTGCGTTGCCATTGCTACACAAGATTCTGCAGCACAAGCAAGACGCACCCGCCAGTGAACCGGCCGTGCGCGCACTGGTGCTAGTGCCCACCAAGGAGTTGGTGGAACAGACGCGCCGCCACATGATGGACCTCATGTACTACTGCCAGGATACAGTGAGTCTACTGGCACTAGGCGGTCAGAGCATGAACGCGCAGCAAGCATTGTTGCGTGACGCACCCGATGTGCTGGTTGCTACGCCTGGCCGCCTCGTGGCTCATCTAGAGGCTGGTAACCTCACGCTCAAGGACTCAGTGCAGACCGTCGTCATTGATGAAGCAGACCTGGTACTGTCTTTCGGATACGGTGAGGACATCCGCACCATTTTCAACGCGCTGCCCAAGGCGTGTCAGACGTTCTGCATGTCTGCCACGCTCAGTCCTGAGCTGGAGAAACTTAAGCGCTCCGTACTGCACAACCCCGCTGTCGTCAAGCTCGAGGAGGGAGCGACGGACGGGAAACTTCAACAGTTCTACTTGCCGGTCAAGGCTGCCGATAAAGATCTGCTGTTGTACGCTTTGCTGCGACTTGGCGTCGTGAGCGGCAAGGTCATCTTTTTCGTCAACTCGACAGATGCGGCCTACCGACTCAAGCTTTTCTTTGAGCAGTTCGTGATCAAGAGCGCGGTACTGAACGCGAAGCTGCCACACAACTCACGCCAGCACATTATCGAGGAGTTCAACCGCGGTCTCTTCGACTATCTGATCGCTACGGACGACAGCGTGGATCGCGACGAAGTTGGCGATGAAGATGAAGACGACGAGGAAGAGGAGCAAGAAGAGGATGGTGAAGAGGATGAAGCTGTAAGCGACGTAGAAGAAGAAGAAGACGTTGAGAAGTCGGATGCTGAATCTGAAGGTGACGAGGCCGACAGTGACAAGGAAGAGGATGATGACAGTGAGAAGGAGGACGATGAAGCCATGGACAGTGACAAGGAGACTTCTGATAGTGAAGAGGACAGTGACAACGATGAACAGCAGGAAAAGAAGACGGTTGGCGCGAAGCGTGGACGTGCTGACGACGAGAACTACGGTGTATCGCGAGGTGTTGACTTCCGTGGTGTGCAGTTTGTTATTAACGTGGACTTCCCGAAAAGTGTGCGTGCTTACACCCACCGCATCGGACGTACTGCGCGTGGTGGTGCCTCTGGTACAGCCCTGTCGCTCGTGTGCAAGGAAGATGCCAAGGAGGAGCGTGCGCTGAAGCGTGTGCAGGCTAAGCAGCAGGCTGTCCGCTCCGAGACAAATGACGTTATTGCTCAGCCTGCTGAGCTAGCCTTCGACCTCAAGGAAATCGATTGCTTCCGTTACCGTGTGGAAGACGTTCGTCGTGCTGTCACGCGCGTCGCTGTGCGCGAGGCTCAGTTGGCTGATGTTAAGAAGGAGATGCTCAACTCCGAGCGTCTGGCAGCACATTTCCAGGCGAACCCGCGTGATCTCAACATGCTAGAGCATGACAAGGTGGTGGGCTCTGCACCAGTACAGCCCCATCTCGCGACGATCCCGGACTACCTTGTGCCTGTCGAGCTGCAGCCACCGGCACCAGCACGCACCAAGAAGAAACACAACAAGCGCCAGCGTCTCGCCGACGGCAAGCGGCGTACGGACAATGATCCATTGCACACGTTCGTAGCTCCTGACGCTGAAGACAAGAAACAGACTGTGGAGGACCGTATCAGCTATGGCAACAGCGGTGTGGGTAAGAGTACTGCTGGTCGTCAGAAATGGAAGCAGCAGCACCGCAAGGGCCATTTCAACCCCAAGACTATCGCCAAGAAGAAGTACAAGATGAGCAAGGGTGCCACTCATTAACAAGCTGGAACTTTGGTGCTTCGGTACCAGGTATCGGAGCGTTTGTTCCTGCTTTGCTTGCCAAATAGATACACATTTTTTGCTTCACTTATGATGTCTGCGCTTTTTGAAGGTTACGATCAACAGTTGAAGCGAACGCCGGCATCGATACCGGTCGACTGGTGCCGAAATATCGCAAAGCTGCAGGCGGTGAGTTGCTGGGCGGAATTAACAACGCGATGCTCTCTGGATCTCCCTGTAGTTGTCGCTGGACAATTTGGCGCCAGAGTTCATCGCCTGCTAGCTGCACTACTCGCTCGGCTGGGAGTTCTTCGTCGGCTACGTCCACTTCAACCAACGCAGAGTTTGCACGAGGCTGCAGTGAGTCGGCCATCATCCGTTTTCGATCGTACGCGTAGTCTAACAGCTGCAAACTGCGCATATGCTCAGCATGTTCGCGTTCCACACGAGCAAGTCGTTTGTGATCTGCCTCAGTGCTGGCTGTGGCGCGCGCAGCCAGAATCTCGGGTGGCGCAGGGATAATTGTGCTCGTGGAAGACGACAGCGTGAACATTGGCTTGTTACGACGCACCACTTCCTCACGGAGCGACCGGAAGTCACGGGACAAGAGTAATTCTTCTGCGGCGAGCGCCTTCATGGCACAAACCTCACGGGCTCGTTGAGTGCGTGTTTCCTGTCCAACTGCCTGACAGTGAGCTCTGTGCAGTCGACTCCAGTAACGAGTCTGGTCGGTACGAGCAATTTGCATGTCAAGCTCGCTCTCTCGGTGATCGCGTACTTCCTCGTTGTGTACGTGGCGAGAGATCATGGCTACACTTGCAGTGAACGCGCGTGCAATCTCTGTGCTTTGTCGTCTTGCCCTTCGAGCCATTTCCTCGGCCTCTTTCTTCTGTCGACGTTGCTGCTGTTTGGTGTTTTTTAGTTCACTTATCGCTGTCAACGTAACGGGATCGGGTTTGTTGTAAGAACAGTACTTTGCATGAAGCAATGCTGGAGCAGAAGCAGAAGGATTGAGTGATGGTATTCGCGGCGGTGGGTTGCGAGCGTATGCCTCGTATGAGAAAGTTTTCGTTGCGTCACTTTCGTGTGCGAGCTGGTCAAATGGCGGCTGAGTGACCTGCGTTGGAGACTGCTGGTGGTCGTATTCCAGTGGTAATAGCTTTTGACACTTCCCCTTTCCTGCTTTCATTACACTTTGCTGTTTCTGCCACGTCGAGAGGTTTTGTACGTGCTCGATAAGGAACGTCTCATTGAACCAAAGCTGACATCCTTGAATGAACTCGCTGACCGAGACTGTGGGTCCTGACGTTGATGTTGGGTCCGATGCATTTGAAGGTGGCAGGCGTTGTTCCCATCGACGAAAAGCGGCATTATCTACCTCCAACCCATGAAAACGTAACAATGGCTGAACCTGCACAAGTTTGATACGTCGAGTATGCCGCACTTGAGGATCGAAAGTTACGAAGAGTTTCTCACACGCAGCCATGAATGCCAAGTGACGATTACCGGTGTTTTGTGATGCACTAGGTGATAACGGCAAGGCGGACGGTGGTGAATTTGATACTGGTACAGATCTTGACGCGGGACTCGAACGTCGATCAAGCTGCTTGACGTATGGCTGCGGGCGCTGCAGCATGCGCTTCACGAGTTCGCGATCGCGTACAATTGTTCCCAAAGTTCTGATCGCAGCAGTTGATTGAGGCTGGACGAGCGGTACAGCCTGACGGTACAGCTCAAGCATCTTGTCACATTTGCGAGATCTGGAGGAACTCTGGTAACTGTTTTCATAGTCACTTTCAGCAGGGTCACTATCAATGTCTCCGTTGTCGGATCGAGGCAGCTGGAAAGGCAGGAGGCATTCCACGGAGGGAGATGTCGTCTTCATCGGCTCCTGCGCCGGTGTAACCACGGCTCGGTGCGCTGTTGCCCATTTAGATACGAAGCCATCCACCTGAAATAGATGCTAAACTGTGATTGGATGGTGTTGTTGAAGTGAAGCAACATGGGTACATTTTTGGGATTCTCGCTGCTTTTGCGGATACTGGTACTGTACTTCTATGCTATCACAGCAGCGTCGTGTCGTTAAATCAGCGGATGTAAGGTGGTTGGATCGCTCAAAAGACTGTGGCGGATTCCGTAGCACAAGTATACAATCAGACCCGCGCCTAGCCATATAAGCACACCAATCCTGCAAGACAAAAGTTAACACCAAAGTATAAACAACAGTTACCGATCGCAAAACGTACGTACCATCCCTCGCCAGGAATGCTCGCCACCATGTACACATTGGCTAGAATGCCCATACATGGCACAAATGGCACCAATGGGCATTGGAATGAAGTGGTGAGATCACTACGTCCACAGGAAGATAAAAAAAAAACATTAGAATATCTAAATCTGAGCGAGCTAAAAAAGTCGACTTTACGTACCCAAGTTTCCCCAGTCGATAGATGAAGACGAATGAGGCAATCACCATCGCAGCGAACACGCCTTGAACCGTCCATGGGAGGTCGAATACGAAAGACAACGACAACGCAAAGCAGGATATCACGAACAGCACAACGCGGTGAACAACACCAGCTCCACTAAGACTTGGACGCATGCGCAGCAGCAGCACTCCGGCATTCACAAAAGTAAACACTTGTAGTGTTCCACACGAGATCACGTTGGCCAGGAAGCTGAGATCAAAGACGAACGCAATAGCAGCGACCAGCGCACCAGTAAATATCGTGCTGGCAACCGGAACGTGAGTCCGATGGTGTAGATTGGCGAATACTGATGGCAGCAAACCATCCTTAGCCATCTGGTAGAAGATACGCGGTTGGCCCATGAGGCAAGTGAACGCAGCAGTGGTGAGCCCAAAAATGGAACCGAAGGATACAATACGTCCAGCCCACGGCGCATCGTGGAAAGTAAACGCATTTACCAGAGGAACCTCATTACCAAGTATGTCAACGGGCGCCATTCCGGTCACGACGAGCGAAACTCCGACGTAGATCGTCATAGAGATCAGGAGAGAGCCAATAATTCCCTTGGGTAACGTGCGCTGGGGTTCATGAACCTCCTCCGCTAGACAAGCCACCATATCAAAACCCAGGTACGCGAAAAATACCACGCCAGCTCCTGTCATAACGCCGTGAACTCCTGTAGGCATGAAAGGTTCCCAGTATGCAGTCTCCACTTCAGTGCTTCCAAATGCTACCACGAAGAGCAGTACCGAAATATTCAGCAGCGTCACAAATGCATTGAATTTGGCGGATTCCTGTCGCACAGAATAACCGTATTAGCTATCATGGATAGAGTAAATAATTAAAGACGCCTACGTCTGACTTGTGTACGTACGTGGACTCCAGCGAGAAGGATGAACGTGCAGATAATAATGAGGAATGCGGCCAGGATACTGCATGACATGCCAAAAAACTCTGCTTGCACAAGCCAACGTGGGAGGTGAAGACCCAAATGTTGCAGGAACAAGTGTGCATATGAAGACCAACTCCGTGCAATTCCAGCTGCAGCGTAAAAAAAAAAAACAGTGTCAGTCCATTTCAAGAGGAAGATAACCATAACTGCTCATTTACCTGCCGATATACCATATCCGAGCGTTAGATTCCAGCCAATAAGCCACGCGGCCAACTCGCCAAAGCTGATATACACGAACGTGTACGCAGAGCCCGTGACCTTTTACCACACACAGTTCAGTGACCCCCCATTCATCCTCCACGACAAACCTTCAACGTACAGGCACACGAGCTGCAAATTCCGAGTACGTGAGCGACGTGAAGATGCAGGCAATGCCGCTGACGAGGAACGAAAGGGAGATGCTTGGTCCTGCGATCTGCGCACCCACACCCACGAGAGAGTAGGCACCAGCGCCCACTGAGCAGCCCACACCATACGCCACTAAGTCCAACAGAGTCAGACACTGCTTCAACGAGCTCGTCCCGATTTCACAGCGCGATAAGGGCTTCACACGACTGGCTGCCTCCAGGAATCGCTCCATGGCGAGTGCGAGAATGAGCGGCGGAAGCTTTGGCTACACAATGTGTCCCTTGCTGAGTCAGCTCCAAAAATAAAACTATTTTCAGCCAATTGAATGATTATTTTCATATGATTGGATAAAATGGAATCGTATCCAAAAGGGGGCACAGCACAAGAGCGTCGAAGAGAGAAGATGGCATCCGTTCCGCCCGAAGATGAGCGCACGCAGGTGCTGAACGCGTACAAGGCCAAGGTTATGGAGCATCGCGAGATGGAGAGCAGGTGCGTCGCTTTCTTTTCATGCAACAACTGTTGTATATATCCTCCTAGATCCGTCATGCCGCTGTTATCTTTTGTCATATCTCGAAAATTTCTAACCTTTCTGCGTCGCTTTTTCATGTAATTCAGAGTGAAAAACATGCGCGAGAACGTCAAAACACTCGTGAAGGAGTTTAACAAGACAGAGGACGACCTCAAGGCTCTACAGGTACATAATTACGCGTTAAATTCCATCTTCACTGCTGTCATTCCTCCACTCACGGCATTTTCACTGCACAGAGCGTGGGCCAAATCATCGGCGAAGTGCTTCGTCAGCTGGACGAAGACCGCTTCATCGTCAAGGCCTCGAGTGGCCCGCGTTACGTCGTGGGATGCCGCGCTAAGGTAGACAAGAGCAAGCTGAAGTCAGGCACACGTGTGGCGCTGGATATGACGACGCTCACCATCATGCGCTACCTGCCGCGTGAAGTGGACCCCACCGTGTACCACATGCTGAATGAGGACGCTGGAAACGTGTCGTTCTCGAGCATCGGCGGTCTGAACGAGCAGATCCGCGAGCTCCGCGAGGTCATCGAGCTGCCACTCACTAACCCAGAACTGTTCCTACGTGTCGGTATTAAACCACCCAAGGGTGTGCTACTATATGGACCCCCCGGTACGGGTAAGACCCTGCTGGCTCGTGCGCTGGCATGCAACATCAACGCCACCTTTTTGAAGGTCGTGGCCAGTGCCATTGTGGACAAGTACATTGGCGAGAGTGCCCGTGTGATCCGTGAGATGTTCGGATACGCCCGAGACCACCAGCCGTGCGTCATCTTCATGGATGAAATCGATGCCATTGGTGGAAGTCGTTATTCGGAGGGAACGTCTGCGGATCGTGAGATCCAGCGTACGTTGATGGAGCTTTTGAACCAACTTGATGGTTTTGATGCTCTCGGACAGGTGAAAATGGTCATGGCGACGAACCGACCGGATATTTTGGACCCTGCGCTGCTGCGTCCTGGTCGTCTGGATCGTAAGATTGAGATTCCGCTGCCGAACGAGGCCTCGCGCATGGATATTCTGAAAATTCACTCGGGTCCTATCACGAAGAAGGGCGAAATCGACTACGAGTCGATCGTCAAGCTCACAGACGGCTTTAACGGCGCCGATATGCGGAATGTGTGTACCGAAGCTGGTATGTTCGCTATCCGTGCCGACCGCGAGTATGTGGTGGAGGAGGATTTCATGAAGGCTGCGCGGAAACTGGCAGAGACCAAGAAACTCGAATCCAAGATGGACTACAGCAAGGTTTAAAGTTGCTCGCTGTTACGTGCCCATGTTTTGCCGAGCTATCTCGTTCTTATCAAGAGTCGAACAGATACGAGAAAAGGGAAATGAAACAGGGCGCGGTGGGTTGTATCTTGCTACATGTTGCTGTTATTTCAGTTGGGTTCTTTATTTGATCTACTGTTATTTAGGGTGTCAGCTGCAAATAAACCGAGGACAGGATGTACTTTGCAGCAGTTGCACAAGTTGCAGGCTAACTAATGGCGTCGGCTGGTATGGAATGCTGCGAGTTGGTGGGTCTTATGGGAGATGTAGCATACCAGCGTTGCAGATTATTGCTTCAGGAACTACGCAAGCTACACCCGATCTTCGTGTCACCTCTAGAAGGGATGATGGAAGTCGAGTACCTTGAATATTTACAGAACCAACAAGACAAAATACCCAAGAGCAAGCGTGCGGAGTTGCAGCGAACGTCTGGGCCGATCATTCTGCTGTTGGATTCGTCAAACGACATGCTGGACGGAGAAGAGGAGCTGCTTGATTTTGCTATGGAGCGGACGCAGCTATCGAAAAACGAATTGCTAGCTGCTGCTGCGTTCGGAGGTGTTGTGGCTGTCGGCAATGAAGGGGGAAGTGACAGCTCCAGGACAGACTATGTTGAAAAATTAGCACTAGCAGAGGAAACGTTGGAGACAAAGGCGGAGGAAGCAGCTCAGCAGGCCCTGACACGCTATCGTGAACAATCAGGCCATGAGTATGCTTTCTTGATTTTTGAGGTCGATGGTGTGGCGCTGCCCCGAGTAGAACTCGAGCTATTTCACGGTGTGTGTCCCAAGACTTGCAAGAATTTCTTGGCATTGTGTGAGCACAAGGTCCCTGATTTAAGCGACGAAACTCAACAATTGGGCTACCAGGGTAACCAAGTACACCGTGTAGTGCGTGGTGGCTGGATTCAAGCAGGGGATGTGGCTGGCAATGGCCGAGGAGACGGACCTTGTCGATCTCTTTATGGTCTGGAGTTCCCAGACGAAAGCTTTGCTGTTTCACACAATGCAGCAGGCATTCTTGTAAGTGTATAGCTGTACCACTATTCTGCTTGTTCTACGTACTGACATGGGTTCTTTTTAGTCTATGGCAAACACGGGTCCACACACAAATGGCTCGCAGTTCTTCATCACCCTCGCGCCACAACCATGGCTTGATCGTCGTAAAGGTACGCAATATGAACTCTCTATCAGTCAAGGAAAAGATCTGTAAACTAACAACAAATTCATTGCAGTGGCATTTGGTCGAGTGGTGAGTGGTTGGCGCACTATCATGACTATCGGGGGTCTAGAAACTCGGCAAGAGCGACCTTGTGTGCCCTGCACCATTGTCGATAGCGGAAGACTTCAATGATAGGGAACACTCCATACAACAAGTTCTTGATGAATAAATAGTGCTTGCTACTTCACTTAGAAATTTTAAAGTAGCCTAGACTACAGCAGTTTGGCCGACAGAGGACGAGGCAACAGACATTGGAGCTGCAGCGACAGCAGGAGGATCGACCACCGCAGCATTCGACGTGGAGTTGTTACTATTGACTTGCACTAACTGCAAGTCGTAGCGAAGTCGTTTGAGATCCACAAGCGACCGAATCTTGTGGAACTCTAGACCAAGAGCAAGACTTACCTGCTCTTCCTCCAGCCCGTCTCCAATGGCTACAAATTCCACGTCGGGGGCTTTGTACTTCTCCATGATCCTTTCAAAGCACCGATACTTGTGAATTTTTGCCGAAGAATATACGCAATCGATCGGGAAGAATGCATCTAACTGGTAAATGAGGCACTTGCACAATGCTGGCACCAGTTGCGTATTTGTGACCAACACGTTCACATTTTCCACCTCTTCTTCGATTTTGGTATCATTAGGACAGGTTTCGGACTGAGCGGGTCCCGTTCGGGAGTTCACAGGCTCTGCAGTGAGTTCCAATACTTGCCGAGCTTCGTGCAGCCAACCAGTTGAAAAATTATCAATAGCTGCCACTAGCGCGCCACGGATGGCGAACCACTCACTGTTCGTATCGTGCAAAAAATCCACGTGTCCGCGACGCTCGTAGATCTCGCGGATACGCTCGTATCTCTCCTGTATTGTTGGTTCCTGGCCAGACACGCTGCAATCGTTAGCAGCAACATGTGCGATGTGGTCCACGTCTGTATCGTGCAGGTCACTAAAGAAGAAATGTTTCTCCAGCATCGCCAGTAAAAAGGTCATCATCTGCTCACCAAGAGCTACTCCAGGCGCAACCTCCTTACCGTGCATTTGAGCGAAAGTGCCCGTGTACAGCGAGGCGAAGAGCACCAAAGTCTCATCTAAATCCCAGATGAACACGCGTCTCCGAACACGTTTGGAAAGACCTTTGGTCCTTAATGTCTCGCGCTGCGTCTCCTCATCACCGTCGTCTTTGTTTTCTTCATCTCCAGCTTGTCCTTGCTCGTCGTTTTGGTCGTCCTGTGCGTCCTTCTGCTCAGTTACGTCTCTCTCTCCAGGTTCTGACTTCTGTCTTTTCAAAGGACGTGACGCGTAACTTTCTTCGCCCGTCCCATCGACGTCTCCATCGTTGGCGTCTCTCTTGTCTCCACTATTGAGCAGCTTAGCGGTTCCTTCTTCCAATCTCTCGTCCACTGGCGACATACAGTGCGGTGTCACTGCAGCATCGAGCCGCTTGGCCGGCGCCAGTGCTAGCAGTAGCGCGAGTACCATCGCCCACAGCCGAGTACGCCATTTAATCGCCTGACGCTGGCGTTGCAGCGCCTCCATCCATTGCAGCCCGAGAATGAGGGTCACGGCCCCGCAGAGACTCACGCCCACTACGGGCAGCAACACCAGCTTAGCCACAGCATCTCCCAGCCGCGCTCGCAGCGCTGACATAATCAAATGCAGCGTCTTGTTCCTCGTCGCGAGCTTTTGCGAGTGAGCCACCCACCCGTCGCACGGCGGGTGTGTCCTTCGTGCCACCATGCCGCGTCGAGGAGCGATCTGAATTTCGAATAGCTTTCTGACACAAGCAGCGTCGACAAAGTGACATAAAATAACGACTACCGCCACCGGAGCTTTTTCTTAGCATGAACAAAGACAGAAAATGATCGAAGTAATTTGGGATCGGTGGCGCTAATGTGACGTGTTGAATGTTGCGATCTGCCTCCTGTGCTCACTTTTCCAATTGCTGCTGCCTTCAATTACGCGTCGTGAATCTATCCATGTACGCAAGCAAAAGCAGAAAGTTAGAGGGTTCATGTACCGCATGGAGGTCCTAGCTACAAATCAACAGCGTCCTGAACGAATAGCGCTGGTTGCCCAGAACTGTGGCACGGGCGCAATTTCGGAAACGTTGAAGATGCATTTTGCTAAATAGACTTTTTGGCAAAGCACGTACCGCGGAGGCGAGATCGCTCCATTGCTTGAGAACTAGCGGTAGCTGCTGAGTCTCGCTTGTAGTGTGATTCGTGACGTCCCTGAACAGCAATTCGACGTTAGTTGTCAATCCTAGACGCTGAAGTTGCACTGCAGCCCGGACACCTACCACCACGTGAGCTCGTCGAAATGATCTTCGACTTCCCAAACGCGTCCCTCGTCATCCGGGTGTCGCATGCCACTATCTTCCAATACGAGCCCTGCGCAACGACACCGTCAATTCGTTGATCCACGCTACTCCATTATCGCTCGCAACACACCTGTAAAACCCAGGGGAGCCAATTGAAGCTTCTCTCCCTGTAATTGGATGCCGCGGAACTCTGCTTGCAGCTTACTATTGCTGCCACCTTTGCCACCCTTCTGCTCTGTCTCCATCTCTACGTTCTGCTCATTGGAGCCTGTCGCGCTGTTGCTGTTAATGTCGCCGCTCTGCGGTCGGAAGAAGGTTTTGACGGACGCCGTCCCGTCAAAGTGGATGCGGCACGGCAGCGAGTGCACGTTTTCCTCCGCTGGTGGCAGCGGACAGCGTGTCAAACACACGCGCACGGTGCTGGAGGCGTCTTCTGCCATGTTTCGTTCTTGAAATGTTTTTAGCGGGAAACGCGTTCCCGCCAAAATAAGTATAAATTACGACAGGATTTCGATGTAGCCACAATAGTAATTGCAATGGATGTGGTAGGAGTACGCTCCTCGATGGTGCTCTCTCTTGGCTCTCGGCGCTAAAGTTACCTGTTAATCTATGTATCATTGTGCGCAGCAGTCGGTCGCACCCGTGAAGCGCTCGCGCGACGAAGCAAGCAAGCTGCTGGGCGAGAAAATGCTGCAGGTTGGTGACTAATGACAAGCGAGGTTGACGTGAAATGCTAATCGACTGTGGGCGTCAGGGCTGGACAATGCTGGGTGCTAGCTGTCCCGTGGATGACTGCTATACGCCACTAATGCGCAATAAGCAGGGCAAAGTAAGGAAGAAAAGCGGAGATTTAGATTTTGTCCAGACCTAACGCTTGTTCTGGTGGCGGTGCTAGATGTACTGTGTTCGATGCGACCAGTTTGTGGTCACCGAGGAAGAGGCCAAGAAGCAGGCGGAACAGGAGGCTGAAGAACTCGCTGCGACTGAGAAGGAAGAGGCCGAGGCCGAAGCTCGGCGCGAGGAGGAGCGCGCACGCCGCATCGAGCAGCAGTTCCGCTTGGAAGAGCAAGCCAAGCAGGCCAAGG
Organism: Phytophthora nicotianae INRA-310; assembly: GCF_000247585.1. Classification (NCBI taxonomy): domain Eukaryota; phylum Oomycota; class Peronosporomycetes; order Peronosporales; family Peronosporaceae; genus Phytophthora; species Phytophthora nicotianae. Next base: position 825,169 of record NW_008649009.1, on the reverse strand, counting down.
AGATGCAGGAACTCGAGCAAGTGAAGGCTCGTCGAGCGACGGCAACATACGGAGCTGGTATAGCGAGGCTGCGATTCTACTTCGATCGACTCTAACATGCTTTTGCTTTCTGCTCGTGACATTATTTGCTACAGCGAAACGCAAGATTGACAGCGCGGTGAGCACCATCAGTCCCGACAGCGACGCAGAAGTGAATGCCATCCGCCGTCGGACTCTCGCTGCGCTTTATCAGGTGGAGCATCCGCATTTATTCTAATCTGTTGCCGGTCCTATCGTGCGCTTATTGCCTTTGGGGAATTTTGCGAGTGGTTTGAAGCACGATCACGTGGACTCGACAGTCCGATCTTTTGCATGTCTGCAAGCCGATCAGACAAACTCAACGATGGCAGACCACTCTCTTGGGAAGCCTATTGAAGTATTAACGTTTGCGATGTATTTCTTGCATGTATTGTAGAAGATGGCTATCCTCACCGATTCGCTCTCACCCAACGACCACAGTGAGCGTCTCATCTCCGTCGCGAAAGCAGTGCGGGAGATCGCTGAGACTGCTTGCCTTCTGGAGCAGTAGCTCACACAGTGGAGTGATACGACGGCAAGATGCGCATGGTTATCAATGCAATCGTCGTCGTGATTGATTGAAAAATCGTACTCAGAAGCTCTTGGCACTTATAGATCCGTCGTATGGCGTGGAATGCCAAAATCCTCGTCTAGTGTCTCTAGTCCCTCCTCCGCCAAAAGCGATTTCTGATCATCAGCCTTCGCAGGTGCCGTCTTGACATGCGAGGTTTCTTCCACTGAAGCGTAGATGTACGTGAGGCACACAACAGCGACACCACTAGAACACACAATGACAACAAGTCAGCATTTGCCACAGAAAAGGTAAAGTTCGTGACGCACCAGAGAATTAGGTAGAGCTTGGCGATACCATTCTTCTCGGGATTCGAACCTCGCCCCAAGAAGTTGATAGCAGACAACGTGTACACAGCAATTAAAATGTTGCAGATATAGCTGACGACCATGTAGAAAGCGAACGCTCGTGAACGGATGTGCACCGGCGTGATGTCTCCTAGCATGACCCTATCAACAGATAAATTGTGTGAACAAATCGATCCATAACAACAGCCAGAATTCAATGTAAACGTACCACACGACAGCACCGAGACCAACAGCGAACCCACCAACAAACATGAGTACCGATATCACAGCGACCGTACCCTGGACTGCAAGATTCTGGTTGAGGTAGAGCAGTGACCAGCTCAGTACTCCGAGTGCGAGAATCATAATAGTAGTACCAACGATGAGCAGAGGACGGCGTCCATATGAGTCCACAAAGCGCACGGATATGATCGTGACGCCTACGTTGGTGAAACCTACGACGGCCGTGGCGAAGAACGGGTTGGTCACCCCAGCGAAGTGGAAAATCTTGGCCGAGTACAGCATCACAGTGTTGATGCCAGTCATAGCCTGGAAAAAGACGAGGATAGTGCCTGTTACCATGACTTTCTTATGTGCCAGGAGGTGCGACCAAGTCACATGAGGCTCGTGCTGACGGTGCTCCATCACGCGAGCGATTTCCTGTACTTCAGTTTCAATGGCATCCTTTTGGTTCTTTGGACGTAGAAACACCAGCGTTGCACGGGATTGGTCACGCCCACGGTTCTTCATAAGCCACCACGGACTTTCCGGTACAAGTGACGCGCACAGACACTGTATCAATGGTGGCAGGATCATGAATCCGTTGAGGTATCGCCACCCGGAGGGCACATTGGAGATGAAGAAAAAGCCCAGTACAGCTGTCACCAGCATTCCGATCGTCAAACTGAGTTGATGCAGTGACGTGATCTCCCCGCGTGAGATGGCAGGCGAGATCTCCGTTAACAAGATCGGAACTGTGTTGGTTACAACACCCGACGCCAGTCCAATGAGCAGTCGGCCAGCATAGAGCTCGCGCTTGGACGTGGCGAGTGCACAGATAGCACCGCCAATAATATAGAGCACATTATTGATGAGTATGGTTTTCTTCTGCCCCACACGCGCACCAATACCACCCGTGGTGAGTGCTGACAGAACGCAACCCACGACAACAAGCGCCGTCGCGCGCTCCTGCTCCTCCGTACTGAGGTTAATATCAACGAGAATGGAGCCCACTGCGTCTGGGACGATACAGACATTGAGTACGGCGGCGCTGAACCCCCACATGAACGAAGAGATGGAGACTAGCCATGCTGCAAGCCGCAGTCGGTCAGTTTGGCCACAACCCACTGGAGACGCTGCGGATCGAACCGGCGCGCTTCCATCGCTAGCCCCAGGCTTTGATCTTGCAAGCGGACGCTCACCCACCCGTTGTCGTTGACGCTGAGGCGCGATTGGCTCCATCTTGGGCAGTAGCTTCTCCTTGATGTCGTGTGCTTCCATTCTTATGGCGGGATGGCTTCAAGATGATCCAGATGTCGCTGCGCCACATTTTTCGTACATCGAAATAGGTTCCGTACATGAACAACTTGTACAGTACACCAAGATTGATGTGGCCCACCCGGTGGGTCACTAGCGGGTCGAAGCACATCATCGACGGATTGCCATCATCGCCATCGGCGGTCCAGTCAACGGCTGCGTGTCTTTGTTGAAGGACTTGTTGTAGATCGATCGCAGCGCAGTGCTCGTGCCCCCGGCGAACTCGTATGTGTTCGTATGTGCTATGAACAAATAGCCCATTTGATAGTAAAGCAGTTAGCAGAAATTTGGTGATCATGACTGTTTTCATGTGGTGAATTTTGGAAGTAGAATTGAATGAAAAGGTTACCAAATTGGCAAATTGTTGTCAGAACAAGGGTCGATCTGTATTAAAAATCACTGTACTGTTCGCCGTGTTTCATCACATAGACGGGCGCTTCAAAATCCCAAAAATAAAGATAACTACAAAAGCTTAAAATAAAAAATTGTAAAAATGCCGAAAATAATCGTCGGCAGTTTTTGGCATTGCATACATAACTCGCAACGGAGAGCTCGTTCATTGTGTCGGCAGCTAATTGTATAATGCACGACCAGTATGAAGACGCATACTGGTTCACGCTATTCAGCCATGTCATCAGGCGTGCATCTCTCTCGCCGCTTATGTGAAGCATGACTAGCGCAATGGAACTGACCTGCGTTACAACCGGCCTGCGGTGCCGACTTCCTTGCGCTTCTACAGCATTCATGCCCATCTGGCAATCGTTAAATACACTGCGTTCTCATGGGCGCACAGTACTAACGCCGATCTCGAGTTAACCACTGGCCTTAATCGTTGCCGTCCAGAATACGCCGGCTATCGCTGTATAGACCAACGCACGCCAGCGCCGGCAAGATGATTCAACGCCCTTACAACAACGTTGATAATTGGGGGCAACGTATTACATGTGTATAGGGCCCGCGACCAGGCGCTGAAGTTCTGCCGACGACGGATCCTGTTGCTATTTTTGGCACTGCTAAACTATTCTTGGCCATCGACGTATAATCTTCCCGATAGGGTGAACAAGGCTTGTTACAAGCAGATTGCATGCTCAATCGTCACTGGAATTATCAAAGTCGGGCGATTTTTTTGGTACATTTTTGCGGTACATTTTCACTATTTCAACAACGCACAGCCCTTTCGGGTGGTGCGGTTTCTTTGTGTTCTCAGACTCCTTACTGAAAGCAAGTGAAGCCGGTGGTCAGACACCAACCCGAGCCCTTGCGCATCTCACTGGCTTGATCAGCACGTCCGGGGATTCGTCCAAAAAGAGTCAAACCGAACCCTTTTTACCCGGCAAGCGTGGAAGAAAAACCCACACAGAGCCGCTGGCCTGTAGAACGCAAAGTGCTCGAAACGAGAGAAGTGCGAAGAAGAGAAAGAAAGAGAACCAGGAAAACAGGGAAACCATTGACGCTCAAGTAGCTCGAGAATGTGCCGGCCGATAGAGTCACGCGATTCTCTGGGCGCTATGGGCCCAGCCGCCGTCGCGTTGTTCGCGGGATACCAACCCGCTGCAGGCGCTAACAAGGCTGTGCTGAGCCAGAACGCTAAGCCCGCGGGCCGCGCGCCCGCCTGGTCCGCCGCTGGAGACATGGGCTTCGGCACGGACGGGATGAACATGCTGAGCATGGCGGCGCCTCCTCCGGCGCTTCCTTTCGTGTCCTTCCCGAAGAACAACAGCCTGCCGACTATGCCTTGGAGCTCGGCCCCGACGACCGATCTTTTGAGTATGGGTCTGCCCAGCGAGTTCGCGGCCACCCCTGCCCCCGTGGAGGCCAAGCCTGAAGTCACCATCCCGCAGCCCGACTTTGAGGCTCAGGAACTGGAAGAGCTGTTGGATTTTTCGATGCCTGGCGAGCTGGAGAGCATCGGCAAGGACAAACCCGACCTCGTGAACCTGGATGACGGCTTTGACGGTACGGAGATGTCGATTCTGTACAGTTTTTTGGTGGATGCTCCCGAGGACAAGTCCAAGAAGACCGTGGAGATTGATGACGGTATCTTGAACCTGAACGTGCTGACGGGCTCCCCCATCGAGGGACTCATGGAGTCGCTCGAGTCCGACTTCACGGACACGGAGCTGATGCTGACTCCGCGTCGCCCGGAGCCGCACATGGCTCCCAAGATCATGACCAAGCCAGGTGAGGTGAAGAGTCGCCGTCTCTGCAAGAGCGAGGGATGCTACAAGCGCTCGCGCTCGAACGGTCTGTGCATCTCGCACGGCGGCGGTCGTCGCTGCGCTGTTGAGGGCTGCGACAAGAGCTCGCAGGGCGGCAACCTTTGCATCCGTCACGGCGGAGGCAAGCGCTGCAGCCACGAGGGCTGCGACAAGGCCGCACAATCGAACTTCCTGTGCAAGGCTCACGGTGGTGGCCCGCGTTGCCAGTTCGCTGGCTGCACGCGCAGCTCGCAGGGCGGAGGCTTTTGCCGCTCACACGGTGGTGGCAAGCGCTGCATGTTCGACGGCTGCGACAAGGGAACGCAACGTGGTGACTACTGTGCGCTCCACGGCGGTTCGCGTCTGTGCGAGGTGCCAGGCTGCATGCGTAATGACCGCGGTGGAGGCCTGTGCGCTACGCACGGCGGTGGCAAGCGTTGCACCATTGAGGGCTGCAGCAAGCCATGCCGTCGCAAAGGCCTGTGCTCGGCACACCTGCGCCAGTCGGAGGCAAGCAAGTAATGGACGGGTCGACCGAGTGGAAGTCGCTCCGCTCTAATCAGAGGAGTTGACGATGGTGAAGGTGGGACGACGACACGGAGAGATGAAGAAGAAGAGGAGGTGGTGAAGGAGAGGGACTGGAGGATTGGAGGAGACGAGGAAGTGGAAGGCGGAAGCTGACGGGTCTAGTGGCATTGGAATCTTTTGTTGCTACGTGGCCCTGGGGGAATCAATGCAAGCGTGTTACGCGACTTCACCTGACTGGGGAGAACGTTGGGCTATTCGGTGAAGTGTGCGGTGGATGATTGGTTGGTGGCCCTGGGGCCCGGTTCAGTTGGTCGAAGCCTCGAACCGCGGGGTTTGCTCTCGTTGGAGAGGGGCTTCGGCCGACGACGGCAGCAGAGGAGGCTCTGCATTATTCATATGGTGTATAATTGGCTTGGCGGCTGCGTGCAAGTGCGCGGCGCGTCGTGACGAGGGAAGGTCAAGAGTCATCGAGTGGTGGAGTCGAGCGGCTGTCCCGTCCAGTTTCCAGAGGTTGAAGGCTGGCGAGGAATGAGGCCGGTGGCGAGTCGGCTCGGTGCTTTGGTTCTTCGCGTCAGCTCTTCTTTATTTACAGCGAGGAGATGTAGGACTAATGCCATTTTGACCTTTAACAGCCTGCGGGTTCTGTGGTGTCAAGTCTGTTCATATACAGTTGCAATTAGTTGAGGTTTAAGTGTGTATGTTTGGGCTGCTGCTGCTTCTTGGTCGCCTGCACTCATGACAGCATGTGCATGGCAGACAATTTCCGCTTCTTCCGTTCGACAAGTTTGCAACATACATGCTGAAACGAATGCGGCACTGCGTTTGTGAACGCCCAACGTCGTCACCGAGCACGAGACAAACGAACAATTCTGGGCATCATCTATTGGATACCTTCGAGTCTTTTGCTGCACGAAGCTATTGTACTTCATGATGTCTGGCAGGCAATGCCTGAGCTCCAAAATGGGTGCAAGCCCAGCGCAGAGAATCACTGCTTGATCCAAAAATCACTACAGACAGAAGTTGCTACTGCTACCAACATGGAACACCGTACGCTCCGTTGATTTCCGTTTGGGCCTCATCATTTCCGCTTGAAGATGCCTCGCAGCGGTTGGATATATAACATCATGTATAGCGCCAAACGTAGTAGTATTTGAGTAGATTATACATGCGGAACAGGATAGTAGTAAGTGGCGGCTGCTGCATCCTTCCTTGGGACTGTAGCTCACATGAGCTTGGAACTGGCGACGTGGAAAGGGTTCTTCTTCTTGCCCGTTTGAGGCTTGCTGGGTCCCAGTAAATACTCGAGCGAGAACTTATCCGTGATGCGCTGCTGCGGCTTCTTGTTCACCTTCAGTAGCCGGTTGCTCGATACGACAAAGGGGCTTTTGCCGCCGTTCAGAGTGGCCAGATTGAACTTCTCCGCGAGCTTTGGGTCCTGGCTGCGACGCAGAGCGGCGGTAGCGGATGAGGCAAGTCGCGAGGTCATTGTGGTTATATCGGGAGTTCAAGAATGAGATGAGTTGTCGTTTGTTAAACTTCATGTTTTTATTTTCAAACAAATTCCTGGAAACAAGGTTTGTATTGGATGGAGACCTTTAGAATAGCATCGTGTGGTGGCCATAACTATTTGCTTCTTGCTTCCTCACCACGGCTAAAAAAACTGAACGTCATAAAGCACTTTTTTGGAAAAAAGTTTTTGCACATAGCCTATGACCCACCATACCATAAAATCTCCGACCCTCCGACAGCTCCGACCGCCAACATAAAAAGACAAATCAGTGTGAAAAACGTAAATTTAAGTGTTGATTGTGTAAGTGAGTAGGGGATCTATTTTTGGGATGTGAGGAAGCGAGCTGTTGATCGCTGTCGTACCAAAGACAGCTTTCTATTGAATTTATAACCGGATTCCCAGGCCCTAAAACGGCCTGTGGGCTGAGAAAAGTGCAAAAAACTAAAAATGCATTGTTTTGGCTACAAAGAGCCAGGAGAGCTGCTCACGCTCCATGGTAGATTCGCAAATGAGGCGACGTCCCTGAAATCGGGGTCCAGTATTTGGAGCTGCCGATGCCTTTTTACACATTTTTACACGTAATTACATAAACGCAGTGTGTCACACACTAGAAGCGTAGGTAAAACCTTAAAAACAAGGTTATTAGAACGGTTGG
>NW_008649009.1:813514-814357 GCF_000247585.1 Phytophthora nicotianae INRA-310 | reverse complement strand
CCACCATAATAAAAAGATCCGAAACCAATGCGCACTTTTTCTATTCAAAAAGCCATTTTATAAAATGGTTTTTCAATGTTGGATTTTGCTGGTACTCGAAAGATGCATTGATCGAAAATACAATTTAAATAACCAGGCAAAAATATTTAATTGTAATTGCCTCAAATATTCAACAAACATAAATTATTTACGGACATAACCAAGATCCACAAGTAACTAATTTTTCATCGCAGTATCACCAACCAGCTTTGGATGGCAGGCAACGGTTATCGAGACTCCAATGCTTTTAGACCCCATTTTCCAATTTTCGGGTGGCAGCGCAATGCTACACAAATGCTCGTATAGCGAACTTTCTAATACACGGCTGTGATCGACGCCTTTGTTGAAGCTGTGGATGGTCTGTTCCGATGTCAGTGCGAAGCTATACGCTGTCAAGCATCTCGCACCGGCTACAGTAATCTGATGTAGCACACGTCGAGCGCTATTTTTGAATTTCCGATTTTTTCATCAGTTGATGACGACAACAACTGCCAAGTCCGCGGGCTGCGAAGCGTCGTTGCAGCCTTCTCACAGACCTGTCGCAAAGGTAGAATGTGAGCAACGCTTTGCAGTCCAAGACTATTTCACGCGTGTGACTAGATGGCTTACTTGATGTTGAGCCATCGTGCTCCAGTATTTGAGAGCGTTTCAGCTAACATTATTCTGTTGCTTATATAAACTAAACGATTTTTATTATGATAAAACAGGGCCACGGGCAGATATCATGCATACACCCGATTTCGAGATTGCCTGCATGAAAGTTCTGGCAGGGCATGGAGCCATACTTACTCAAGCCCAGCGCGT
>NW_008649009.1:808371-810244 GCF_000247585.1 Phytophthora nicotianae INRA-310 | reverse complement strand
TTGCTAAGGCAAAGTGTCAGTTTAGTAGCCTCGATTGAGTGCTTTCTTTAAATCTGCGATAACTCGGCATCTAATAGTCCACTTGACACATATGAGGTAGCGTTGAAAAGAAGAGCAACATGCCGATGTTTGAGATTTTTAACAAAAATAAATTGCAACAGATGAAGCGTTTTTATAAAGCATTCTTTCCGATTTCAAAAATTTGTCGTCTTGCCAGTTTAGTAGCCTCCTTGACTTGATCAAACTATGCATTTGTACACGAGAAAGGGCGGTACAGGTGCCAGGAATGTTGAGAAAAAGATACCCTTCAACATCATAAAGATGAAGGTGTATGACATAAATTGGTTTATTTGTTTATACAGGCCGACTAGACCCAGGCGTCCTGTTCAAGTTGAATCCACGCCTCCAACAAGGGCGGCAGTGCCTCAACTGCCATTTTGTTTTGTCCTACAGAAAAAATAAAGAGAGGAGGAGCAACGTAACCACTGGCACTACCCCACGCAACAAAACTGAGGTGAAAGTGAGTCTTGATATCACTGTGCCAAACATTCTTGGATCCCTTTGCTGCTATCACGCGCTTGTGTTCTCGTTTCGTTTCAATAGCAGTCTCGTCCACGTTAAATACACGTACAGCACCCATGTTGTGCTCAATGATCGCCTTGGCTAGCGACGAAAATAGTTTTGACAGGTCGCTTTCTTCAACTTCATCGCGCACTTTGGTCACAGATTGTGACGTTCTTAGTGAAAGTGAAGGGTTACGCTGCATGAAGCGCCGCAACCACCCCTAACCTACACTCACACCACACACAAGCTCGGCAATCTGCTGTGCCTTGTGCAAGACGTCTTGCCCTCCGACAGGATGGCCGGTCACCTGTCGCTGGAGGATCCAGTCTCTAATATCGTTTTCAGCGGTCTTCGAAAGCATTGGAGGCGGCTCACGACTCTTGGGCTCATGAGGCTGGTTTTTGCGTGCAGCAGCTACGTATTTCTTCAGCGTGCTATGCCCGATCTTCATTTGTTTACTTGTTGCCTTTAACTCTGCGCCAGCGAGAGCGGCTTGGAGAGCGCAATGGAGCTCTGTTTCGCTGTACTTGGGGCGTCTTTTCCCCATGGTGGAGAAGCTTATGTGTGGCCACTGGCCACTGGCCAGAGTATGAACTGCTGGAGGAGATCAGGGGAAAGTTTGCTAGCTCAATATTAACCAATTACGATCGTTGGCAGCGGTGTAGCTTAATATAACAGATTAAAAAGGCTGAGGCTACTAAACTGGTCGAGGCTACGAAACTGACATTTTGCCTTAACACCTTTCGAAAAGCGTAAGGACGAGACGGAAGAAGAGAGTAAAAAAACGTCCCCATTTGCACAACTTTAGTTAAAAAGGAAGAGAGCCCAGCGGGTGCAGGAGTATACGCTGTCGGCGGCTATTCCGGCAATCTCAACAGCGCCGTACACTTTCGAAAAAAACTCTTTTTCTCCAGGTGAACAAGCGCCTGTGGGATATCCACGTAGTGAATGAGTGTCCGTAGACCAGTATACATGCACTCTGTGATTTTAGTATGCAGTTTACGCAGGGAATATAGTGCAGTTATTGATTTCTTCGTAATTCTGCGCGGGATAGCTTATTGCAGTTGGTTTGAATTCCCCATGCATTATTCACGAGTCCACGGATTTCCGCATCAATGAAAATGCCGTATTCGACATACCTGACCGGTGGTGACTCAGTATCGTCGCCTTTTCCTTGTCGACAATGCTTGGGATGCATGGCCACATTAATACAGCAATTAGCGGGGGATGCTGCTGGCAAGTTGTTAGATTTACCATCTTCAGGGCTGTATTACTCGAGCCTTAGTCTTCGACCTTTTGCTCGATAGCG
>NW_008649009.1:804252-805356 GCF_000247585.1 Phytophthora nicotianae INRA-310 | reverse complement strand
TCTCGATGTTCCCCTCTGGAGCATACGGAAAACATCGTGATTGCTCACGATGTTTCTCGGCATCCTGTCGCCATCAAGTGCAACGCTTGGAAGGCAACAAGTAGGAGAACGCCGACACATTGTGACTGTTTTCCCGTGTAATATCCTGTGCGATTCCACATGACTATTATCCAATGCGATGACTGTCCATATTTTCTTCCACGAGTGTTAGCAATTCGTCGGAACTCAGCGTCTCGTAATTTTGTCCGTACTGAATGAATACCCATTTGTCTTTGAAGGAGGCAGCTTTGTCCCATACCAATAAAAGTTTGCTCGTATTCTGCCACTAAAACAATATGAGGAACCGTTTAGAGCGTGTTCACTACGTAGCTGGAGATGGAGATCAAAAAAGCTGTTTGGACGGGATTGGTCAAAACGATGTCACTCACAACAACACAACCAGAGAAATAACCGTGTCTCCTTCTCTACCTCTAACAGGTAGAGAAGGTTGGAGAGCTCGAGAGATCCACGATCTAAATCGTGCAATGGACGAGAAGAAGCAGTAGTTGTTGCCACGTGCATTGCAGCCGCTCATTCTGTTGCTGTTGCTGTTACAAGTCACGAGGCTGCCCCTCCGGGTCCCAAAAACAGAAACTCACTGTAAATATTTTGAACTTCGAGTCTATGCTCCGGTCGGCTGCCTACAAAAGCTGGTTTGAAAGCAACCTCAGATGCCCACAACGGAAATTTCTGCTAATCTGCAATTTTCTCCGAGAGAACGGCATCCGTTTCGTTGTAGCGAAGACAAGGCGGCACTCCTACAACAAGAAAGTGGCTGCTGCTCTCTACTTTGTAGGCTCGGCTGGAGGTTATCGTGAGATGGGAATTTCACGAAGCTATGTGATTGAGATTACTGCGGAAGTGGTACGGGTTTTAAGAGACGTCGCCCCACTTGTAGTGGTATTTCCGCGTGATCAGAACGGTTGGAATGCAGTAGAAGCGGGTTTTGCCGCAAGACACGGTTATCCCGGAGTGGTTGGGACAATTGACGGGTCCCTAGTTGAAATCGAGCGCCCTGATGACGTTGATGGATTCTACTGCCGAAAATGCTATTCTGCATTAAAT
>NW_008649009.1:801943-803919 GCF_000247585.1 Phytophthora nicotianae INRA-310 | reverse complement strand
CTTTCGAATGGTACAAGGCGTGATGAGTCAGGAAACACCTCGTGGTGCCGCAGAGTTCTTAGTAGCGACAATGATTCTGCACAATTTGATGGTCCTCTACCGGGACACTGCCTGCATAACTTTGTTCGTTGAGGGCTACAGCAATGACGACGCTTTTAATGTTGAAGATTTCACATGTGATCAAAGAAGGGTTGGGATTTTCAAGCGGAACGCAATTGCCAGTCATATTTGCAGTTAACAATTGGAATATATGCAAAATAGCCTGATCCCTAGTTGTTGGTGCTCTCCCCAACGCCAATGTTAGCACCAAGATGCTGAATGAGATTGTCCAACGCTTGGGTCTGCGCTTGCGCACTTTGGGATGGCTCTCGCATTGAGTTTAGAAGATCATAGGTGCGATTATCGTTGCCCTGCACCCTTGAAACCTTAAGTGCATCCGCGATGCTATGGAGATCATCGCCAACAGCTTTCAGTCCTTCTGTAGTTTCAACTTTATCACGCGCGCGCTTACCAGTATACCATCGCCGCTCACGTGCTCCTCCAGCACTAAGGGTGTCGTCGATTGGTTCGTTGTCCTGCCCGGCTAGAGTGGATTGCTCAGCCGAACTCACCCATTGGCTCGGTGGCGTCGCTTGAGAAGAACGGGTCGGCTCCCATGCCGTCTCGATCACCCACATGTTACGCATCGCCTCGTAGCACAGAGGCTCTTTTAGCTGCTTCTCCGTTGCGTTGCCTGTGTCTTGCAACGCTACACGATATGCAGTGCACTGCTTGAGCAAATTCTTGAGCAAATGCTTGAGCTACAATATAACATATCATTTAAACTCATAGTCAATTAAATGTTATACAATCTCAATTGTAACAAGACCAAAGTGTAAATCTTGGACTTGCACTGCGGTGGAGTTACTTGAAGCTCTCTCAGACGGAAGGTTTCTGTAGCCACCATCTTCCAAGCGGCAGCAAGCTGCTTGGCGCTCTTGCTGCCTTGGAAGCAATTCTTCATGGTAGCAAAGCGAAGACGCAGCAGAGTTTCAAGTCCATGCGAACGCGTGCTCTGCCGTGGCCGTCTTTGCCCTCTTTCCACGGCTACTTAACATCTGAGAGGCGGGCATAGCAGATTCGACTATGCTTAGCGGTGGAGGGGTCATCGGCGTTGCAGACAGAGATAACTAATCTTGCGCGAAGGGAACAATAGTGGCGTCTACATTGTCCTCTGGGATCGATGCTTCTGGGTTTGAGATTGCAGAGCCGACACAGGCATCTTCCGTTGCTGCCTCTACAGCAGATAGCATCGGTTCGGGGTCGTCGGGATCGTGGTTCTGAGGTGAGGGAAGGCGATCAATCCTAGGAGACTCTGTGGGCATGACTGGCTTTTGGGTGACTGACAGAATGACGATTAAGCATCATTCATTGGTTAACATTTTGCAGGATACATTTTCTGTGGCGACTGGACTGGAGATGGAGATGCCTGATTTGTTATCAACATCTCCATCTCCAACTACGTAGTGAACACGCTCTTAGGAAACCCTCTGTCAGGTACAAAAAACCGTTCTGTGCGTACCATTCATAGAGCGGAGAAATGAAATGACTTCAATGTTGGTAGTGAATGAGGATAGTGACAAGTTGGCGGACCTAGCATCAATATATTATCTAGAAGAGCTGTTCTACCGTGTAATGCGGGGTCTTTGTCAATTACTCGTACATCAACATCAGGATTGATAAGATTGTCCAAAATATCAGCCGCTTGGGGAAGCATAGATTTCCCATAACAGATTCTGACATCCAACCCCCTAAGATTTGCGGCAACGACCTCCTTTGAAATACTACCTCCGTGGGGAAAATACTGCACGTTTCCAATAATATTTCAGTCTACCCAAAAGCAGTACCCTTGCAAAAGTGATTAGATTTGAATTTCGAATTTCCCGCCAATCTGTCACTGGAGTCTGGTCTGGATTCCGGACCTCATTTCAAAAGAT
>NW_008649009.1:709708-800953 GCF_000247585.1 Phytophthora nicotianae INRA-310 | reverse complement strand
CAAGCGCGTAAAGGAAGGGAGGCGATTTGCTGACCTAAGATACCCCGGGCCAAGACCAACATCGGCCCCCCCAAAACCGTCGATCTTATACCTTAAGACCGATAACTCAAAACCGTAATCGACGCAGCGAGTAGAAGTATCCCCGCTGCTGTCAAACGTGCCGCTGTCTACTCAGACAGTCCAAGAAACCAGCCCAAGCGTCGCTTCCGAGATCACCCGAAGAGCGAATCGGCCCACCGACGGGTACACAAGGTGAGCATTACAATTTTACGGAAGATCGGAGTACCCCCTCCGTTAGTCGGCAGTTCGGGCGCAGTGTGCAAGAGGATCTCTGTGATCAGCAATTTTCGCAGAACCACTTCGCCACAAAACTCCTCCGGTGCAATATGTGCACAGCAAGCGTTACATTAAGAAAGTGATGTTCCTTTGCGCCGTGACTCGTCCTCGAGGGGACTGGGATAGCAAGATCGGCCTTTGGCCCATTGTGGAAACTTACGTCACGCAGCGAGCAAGTTGTAACCGCGCGGCTGGAGTTGAAGAGCTCCGTTCTGTGGCAATCTCTCGCGAGGTATCGCGCCAATTGCTGCTCGAAAAGGTTATACCAGCAATTAAGGCGAAGTGGCCGCAAGAAAAAAAGGCCGTTCTAATCAAGTTGCAGCAAGATAACGCTCGGACGCATGTCGATGAAAACGATCCCATCGTCCTGGCTGTGGGATGTAATCAAGATTGGGTCATCAAGCTCCGCAACCAGCCGGCATAAAGCCCTGATCTAAACTGCCTCGACTTAGGCTTCTTTTCCAGCATCCAGTCTCTACAGTTGCGCACGAGGTTGGGAACAACAGAAGATCTCATTGCTGAAGTAACACAGGCCTTTGAAGCTATGACTACCGACACTCCGAACAAAACCTTCCTGACCCTGCAAATGGTAATGACGCAGATCATGAATCATGGCGGCCGAAACGACTTTCGCCTTGGTCACATGCATAAGGACAAGCTGACCAATGCCGGCACGCTACCAATCAGCCTACCTTGTGATAGCCAGACGCTCGTTAGCGCCCACTTCGACATGGATAGACTATCCGCGCTGGATACTCCTTCACCGCCTGCACAACCACTTCTTGTTCCTCCGCTGCACGACGAAATGCCTCCACCCTCGCCCTCTGAGCTAGATCCTTTTCTTTTCTTGTAGCCGTCGTGTCGGTACCTTTGCATATCTAATAGCCGCCAAAAACAACGAGGCGGAGCTATGCGCAATTTTTTTTTAAAAGGTGCAGTATTTTCCGCACAGAGGTAGTACGTTTGTTGCTCAGTTCATACCACCTTTCCCACAGCGGTTGTTCGTCCTGCCGAGTCGAGTACATACTTCCGTTTCTGCGTCGCAACTTTCGCCACATAGGTGCCCTAGACAACCAAATTCGAATTTATCCCTACTCATAAATTCGCTTTTAAGAACCCATAAAATTTCTTAGGTCACGACGATTTACGTGTGTCAAATCGTGTGTTCTCTGGGTTTTTTGGATCGCATACTCATAATTGTAGAAGGTGTCATTGAGTCTTAAGAAGATGGCAAGCACGGATGCTGACGATTCGATGCCTCGCGCCAAGCGATTGAAGATGCTGCGCGAGGCCAAAGCCCGCAAAGAGAGGGGCGAGAGCAATGGTGAAACCGGTGCGCTGGTCGCTGCGGTACTACGACCTGCAGACGACGAACCGAAGCGACTGGAGGATGCCCCGCATCTGGAGGATCAGGAGGAGGACGTGAAAATGGCCAACGCCTCCGAAAAGTCCGACGGCAAGTCAGCAGACCTGGTGGAGAAGGTGGCGCAGGTGCAAGAGGAGGATGCCAAGACGGAAGATGAGAGCGACGACGATTTGCTTAACCTGGCGCCCAAGCGCGCCAACTGGGACATGGAGCGGGATATTGCGCCCATGCTTCGCAAGCTGGAGCGGCGGACGCAGCACGCCATCGTCGAGATTCTGCGTACGTTGAAGTATTCATATCTAGTTGCTGTGCGGATCTAATTCATGTATATAATACTTTCAGGCGAGAAGCTTGCAGCAGAGCAACAAGAAGAAGGTAGTGACGACGACGAAGATGAAGAGGATGAGGACAACGAGGAGGTAGATGAATAGCAATATTGCCAAGTGCAATCCATGTACTATGATATAGCGCTGCAGTCCTTCAACACCGAAGCGGTGCACAGCACGTGACTAAGACTTATCCTTTTTCTGCTTTTTGGCCTTCTTCTTGTCGTCCTTGGATCCGTCCTTACGCTTCTTATCTTTCTTCTTGCCGCTCTTATCCTTCTTTTTGTCTTTCTTCTCGTCCTCCTTGTGGAACTGCTTGAGCTTCTTGTAGATTTGCTTAATTTGTTTGGCATGACGTTGCGCCGCCTCCTCGCCACCCTTTTGCTTCTCCATTTTCAACACTTGGAACGCCTGAGTAATCCTCTGCAACCGATCGGGTACTTCGTCCACAGGCTGGTCCTTTGAGAATTTGCTGCGTTTAATGTAGTCCAATACATCGGCGCTCGCCAGCCCACAAGCCTTTTCGCCGCTACTGGCAGCAACCTCGTCCGTCACATGCCACAACGCTGCAAGCGCCAAATACGACGGGTAGTGCAGCAGTGGCAAGTCTGTGAGCAGCATATCATTCAACATTGCAGTCGAATTGGCGTGCAGCTTTTGCAGGACAGTCGCAGGTAGGTCCTTCTTCAGCACTTGCTTGGCGAAGGCTCGGAAGTCGTCCAAAAAGCCCAATAATGTACGGAATGGGTGATACATGATGAGCTGGAAGCGCACACCTTCCAGCAAGATCATTTCGTGACCAATAATGAACTTGTGGTCCACATGGAGCTGGTCGGCGACTGTGTCCACAGACATGTACTGCTCCTCGACCTTGCCAGCCACATAAATGGCAGTTGGGACGAGATATTTGGGGTGAAACTCCATCACACTGTTGCTCAGATAAAACCTCTTGAACAGCATCATAGCGCAGCACTTGACCTTGTCTGATGTGCGCAGGAACTGAGCGCTACAGCTCTCCTGGATCTTTTCCTCGTAGAAAACTCGCAGCAGCGTTTCCTGCTCTGGATTTAGGAACTCCAGCAGAGGCGTTAGCTGCAAATTGGCCTTCTCCTCTGCTTCTTCCAGCGCCGAGAGATCCACGTCTACTTCGTCATTCCAGTCGAAAGTATCGCGCACAGCAGTCGACGAGCGAGGCACTAGACCAGCGAAAGACCGGGCTTTGCGGCTACTGCCAGCCGATGCTTCAGGCTTCTGAGCTTCCTCACGCTCCAGACGCAATGCTCGCTTAGTCTTTACATGCTGCAGACGCCGTACACGCGCTAGCTCCTCCGCCGAGAAGACCCAGTTATTGAAATGAGTCGATGCCGCCAGGTACGACATGCTGCCGGTGGAGCAATTCGGCGAGTGCTTCAGATTATATTATATGCCTCCTGGAACACTTATGATCCAATGAAGGTTTTACGTGTGCATCACACCAAGTTGAAGCTGTTTTGATCTCCTCATCAGTTCGAAATTCACGATGTGGAGTGCACGTCTCCGTTGTCAATCACGCGCGGCGCTAGGCGCCCGAAGCTTCTCGTCACCGCGCGTGATGACAGCATCCAAGGTGGCGTTGCAGCAACTGCCGCTTGTAGACGTTTCCCCGTTGGTGGAAGCTGCGAACAGCGGTCGCAGCCTGGCTCCTGAGACCAAGAGGCAGATTCTGGATGACATGCGCTCTGCCTGCATCGAAACGGGATTCTTCACGGTCCCTACGGAAGGAGTGTTGTCCAACCAGCTGATCCAGGCAGCGTACCGTCGAGCGGACGAGTTTATCGCTCTCCCCGATCCGATCAAACAAAAATACCACTGCAAACGCTCGCCCAATGCTCGAGGCTGGACACCCATGTTTGAGGAACCGTCGGTATGATAGAGTTTGTGGATATGATCTGGTTGTGGTCTCACTAAGGTTGGTGTTGTGTGTAGTACCAACCAGATGTGGTTTCGCACTTGGAAGGCTTCGACTTAGCGCGTGAACTGCCGGAGACGTATGTGAAGGAGGGGTCGAGTTTGGGGCCGAATGTCTGGCCAGTTGAAGTACCGCGCTTCCGCGAGGACGTATACGCTTTGTACGAGGAGACCACCAAGCTCTCGACAGTGCTGTTCAAGAGTTTTGCTGAGATGCTTGGACTACCGGCCGACACGTTTCTGGTATGCTGTTCTACATGTATTTGCAGTTTTGGATAACGTTGTACTGACCTGGTTGCTGTTTGGGGATTTGAAGCAACACGTGGACGAAGAAGCGGAAGCATTCATGCGACTACTGACGTACCCTGAGACGGTTGCCGCTGTGAAGAATTCAACGGTTGGGATTGCTTCGCATACGGATTTCGAATGCTTCACTATTATTCATCAGAATGGCGAGGGCTTGCACTTGATAAACCGCCAGGGTGTCTGGGTTGAAGCCCCCGTGTGTGATGACAGGTACACTATTGCTCGTGTTGATTTGAACGGTGATCAATCGCGTACAAACGTTGGTTTTCCCTCGACAGGCTCTTCGTCATGGTTGGTGACATGCTCGAGCACTGGACGAACGGAGTTCTAGTTGCGACTGAGGTATACTGAAATGTGCAAAACGTGAGGAGCAGCATTTTTCTAATTTAGATGCTTTTGTGGTGCAGCATCGTGTGTGCAACTCGGAGAAGAAGCGTCAGTCCATCGTACGCTTTAATGGCGCGAATGGCGACACCATTGTCGAGCCACTACCAACGTTCGTGACACCGGAGAATCCGCCTCGATACGCGAGAATGACGCAGCGCGAACATATTACTCACCAAATCGAGCTGGCAGAGCAGCTCCTGCAAAAAACCAAGTCAGAGGCGCATGCGTGACGTTGGCATAGCACCTACACTTGACGAAAATGAGCGTACCATACTCGAGCTCAACAATTAAAATTGGAAAGTTCACCTCTTTGAACTCACGTTTCTTTTAGTTTCTCAGCGCTGCAAACTCTTGGAAGAGTTTTTTTGACTCCTCGTTGCCCATGAGATCGTCTCGCGTGGGCTTCCTGCCGGTTTTGGCCTCAAAATCGTCACGCCACTGTGTTAGAGCGCTCTCCACTCGCGCCAATTTCTCGGTGCGAGTCTCCTGGATAACTTCCAATGGGATGCTGTCTAGCATAGGTTGGCAAAGAACACTCATGATGTCGCGCTTGTCCACCGTTCCATCGGCTAACTTAGTCATCTGTACACCAAAAAAAAAACAATAAGATTATGTCAGAAGCACGCCTATCTTGTCGAGTGCAAGTGTTCTTCTCACCTTGACCAGCTTCTGTTCAGCTCCCGCCCCACCGAGCGGAATCAGTAGACCACCACCAGGTTTGAGGTACTCCAGGAAGCTCTCCGCTTCCGTTTTGGTTTCCACCGCAACGCCGACATGGATACAGTCATACTGACCGTCGGATGGCAGACCAAGGTCTTTCCTCCCAGTACTGACGATGATCTTAGTCTGCTTTTCCGCTGCGTCCTTGCCCAGACAGCGCTGCAAGTTCGCTTTGGAGAACTCCACCAATTCCGGGACAATGTCAACACCCGTGACAAACCCCGCTGGGCCCACTAAGTGAGCCATTGCAGCCACGAGAATGCCCGATCCACAGCCGACATCCACCGCTGTCATTCCAGCTTGGAGGTGGGGTTCTAACAGATTCAATACCTGTGCGTGTTGCTGTGGCGTGGAGATTGTAGCCACCGTGCCGATCTTCAATGGTCGATTGGCATATCGCTCGTTTGAAGCCCGAAATGCTGGTGCCACGAAGTCCCCGCGATCCACACGCCGCAGCGCCGCCTCTAGTCTCGAGCCAGCAACCACCACATTCGTTTGGACTAAACTGTCCACTAATGCAGCGTGCGAATCGCCGCCGATCTGGTGACCGATGCTCGTACTCACAAGTAAATCTTCCGAGATGCCACTCAACACACTCAGAGAGCGGCAGTTGGCAATGGCACGCGCCGAGCTCAACGACCGAAGCACCAGCGATGACATCGAGATTGGAAATAGTCCGACAATCAATTTTTGGTATCCCTTTTTCAGACCATTTCTCGCCTCATATTTCGGACTATTTCTCATTTGGTCATAAAATGTGCTGGACTATTTCTGATGAATTAGTTCGATTCTACATGATTAACTTTATTTTTTCTAGACGATGGGGACAGCCCAGGCTCCATGGCTTTCCATGTTGTAAATGTTCACACCTCTTTCAGCGAGGAAGAAACCGCGGTCGCCCCAATTGGTACCGTCCGAGTTGCGAACGATCCAGTATTTGACTCCCGTCTTGGCGTCAGTACCCCATCCGACAAGACTCACGACGTGGGTAGTTCCAGGGTACTTGGTTGAATCACGCAGGATATAACCTCCCTTAAATTGGCGATACTCCGGCGATAATGAGTACATACTCACAACGATGGGGCCCCGATGATAGATCTCGCTCATCGCCTGAAGCTGAAACTCCTCCGGCGTCGTGAAGTTGAGTGTGCCGTACTCAGAGATCCGATACTTCACTGGGTCCTCCAACACGAAACATTCGCCCTTCAGGTTGCAAGTGTGGCACTGTGTAGCAGCGCAGTCACCCCCTCCCATCCACGACGGGTGCGACGCTATGTACGGGTTGCATGTCAAGTCGACAATGCCGTTTTCGTGGATCCACTTGTGTGCATACCGCGGGTCTCCGCCGTGACACGATCCAAACGAGCGCATGCCGCAGTCAAGCAAGACTTGCGGCGATAGCAGCACCTCCGTGTCAAGACGACCGGTCTTTCTGAACCGTGCAATTCGAATTCGGTCCGACAGCGCACTGACCGTGGCGAAAGCCCAGCAGGATCCGCAGGCGCGCGGGACCATTTGGTTCATAACGCTGGTAGTCAAGCTGACACCCGTTCCGTTATAGTCGCGCCAGTCCCAATTTTCAGGAAGATTATCAAATGATGTGACTTCCGGTAGCGACGTCAGGACGTGCTCGGGATCGTTGCCGCCAAGGAACCAGCCGACACCCTTGTTGGTTTGAACTTCTTCTACGTCTCCGTCCCCTTTGGCACTACCGGTGGACGTGCACGCCGCCATCAAGTCGAGTTGGTGTTGAACCGCGTGCATTGACATCCCATTGTGCGTGTAATCGCCCAGCTGCTTAGGTGCTAGCACCGCCGAGCTGACAAAGCTGCCAAGCGCGATCCACCCAAGCACAGAGCCAATCGACCGCAGCTTGAAGCGGTCAGCGTGGAAGCTCTCCCGAATTGATTGCAGTGGAGAAGTTAAAGACTGCTCCGAAACGTTGTTAGTGTTGAGCAGTGTGCTGGTGCGAGGCTGCAACAACGGAAGATCGGACTTGTCGATGATCGCCATCACGTTGGACTTGGGGGCTCAGAGCTGCTGGAGAAGAATTGCAAAGTGGTGTGCAGGTGCAAACGAGTGGTGCCATGTTCTCTCTACCAGAGCAAACAGCTCCTCTTCGACTGTTGGAAAGACATGGATACTTTTTGGACGACGTGACTCAATGCTATTGGCTAATTCAGCGGTTACGCACCAATCAGAGGAAAAAGAACGTACTTGTCAATCTTGAAGTTGTAACGGTCAGGCACATATTTTGCTGTGTGGTCATCTCTGCTGCGAACAATGTCGAGCGGGCCTGCTTTAAAGTGCCAAATTGATCAATGCTCGCAGTGTTGTCTGCGCCCCCCCCCCCCGTCCCGCGATCGCTGCCCAATGGTTCCAGGCGACCGACGCGAATCATGTATTCCGCTGCGTCATGTGTCAACGTAATCCTCCTCTTCGCTTGTGAGCCAGGGTCAGGAAAGCTGTGAAGCCCTAGTTTATGCGGTAATTTTGTACTAATACTGCAATTCTAGCTATGCACATGATATAACTCAGCGCCGATTTATATAGGGCCTGCCTGACAGGCGAAAGACTAGCCGCAACACACATACAAGTACAGCAAGAAGATGAGGTAGAGAAAAAGGAATAACTTTGTTGGCACATCCAACCACGTACTTAACTCATGAGTTCCTGTCTACACGATGGGCACGGCCCACGCACCTTTGTTTTCGATGTTGTAGGTGTTATTTCCCCGTTCAATGAGAAAGTAGCCGTTTTCACCCCAATGGGTGCCCATAGAATTGCGAACAGCCCAAAACTTGACCCCAGTCTTAGCGTCTTTGCCCCAGCCTACAATACTCACGACATGAGTCGTTCCGGGGCACTTCTCAAAGTCTCGCAGAATATAACCTCCCGTGTAGTGCTTGAACTCTGGCGTCAGCGAGTATAAACTCACAACGATCGGGCCACGATGGTAAATCTCGTTCATTGCTTGGAGTTGAAATTCCTCCGACGTCGTGAAATTCAGTGTGCCATACTCTGAAATGTAGTATTTCGTCGGGTTTTCAACCACAAAACAATCCCCGTTCATAGTGCAAGTATGACATTGGGTGGCGGCACATTCCCCACTACCAATCCACGACGGGTGTGCTGCAATATACGGACTGCATGTCGAATCCACGATACCATTCTCGTAGATCCACTTGTGAGCGTATCGAGGATCTCCTCCGCGACACGAGCCAAAGGAACGCATTCCGCAGTCGAGAAGTACTTGAGGTGACAATATCACTTCTGCATCCAGCCGGCCGGTCTTCTTGAATTTGGCGATACGGATCCGATCCGAAAGCGCGCTGATGGTTGCGAAAGCCCAGCAAGATCCACATGCGCGAGGAACCATTTGGTTCAAGACACTTGTAGTGAGGCTTATACCGGTGCCGTTGTAGTCACGCCAGTCCCAGTTTTCTGGTAGTTCATCGAGTGATCGGATCTCTGGTAACGATGATAAAACATGCTCGGGATCGTCCCCACCGAGATACCAACCGGAGCCTTTGTTGGTTTGAATCTTCGTCGAGGGTAACAAGTTGTTGCTGTTCTGCTCTTTTTGCGTGGTTAGCAACATCGAGGTGATGGCACCCCCTACTGCAACCCAAAAGAGCATGGATCCAATGGATTGACACACAAAGCGAGAATTGTTTCCAGCTGCTTGCCACGATGAATGCTGTTTGGATACTTCCACCTCGACATTTGAAGCTTTGAGCTCATCGGTTCTCGCCATTGCGTAGGAATTTCTGTTGTGGATCAGGAATACATATCGGAGCTCCTGGATTTCGATTCTCGGATCGCCGATTAATGCACTTTTTCAACACGGTGCTCCACCAATGAACACTTGCAGGGGCAACAACGCATAATGACCGTATAACGCTTCTCGAGATGACTTCAAGAGCCATAGAGGGAGTTTAATCCTTGAATATTACATGTAAGCTTCCTGTTCAGACACCAGATAAGAAGATAGTAACTGAGAGGATGTGTATTTGTTATTCCAGTAGCTAAGCCTCAGTATAAAATACATTATGCTAAGCTACACACCTTCGATTCCAAGTATCCGCGGTAGATAGAGCAGTGATTACTCCTCGAATTGGAGACCGGGGACCATCTTCTGTGCCACCACCACATCCGGGATCGGCTTCTTGCCAACGACAAAGAACAACGGAACCGCCTGTTTGTTCTTAGGCGAAAGTACCGGAGACCAGTGACGTCCGAAATGTTCTCCTGCAGTCTTTAGAGACGCCTGAACCTCCAGCGTCCATGAAATCTCGCTAAAGACTCCATGTAACGGGTCGTCCTCGCCGTACTTCATGGCACGCTTCCCCCATTCTTCACTGTCGACAAGAGTCTGACCTGGAATATCAGCCCAGAATTGACTTCCAGGGGCCGAGAGATAGTCGATTATCTTCAGTAGTTCGACGATACTCGAGCGTTCCATGTAAGGGATTAGTCCCTCCATGACCCAGAACGTTGGCATAGTGGGGTTGAATCCGTGCCCCATCAAGTTTACTTCTAAACCCGCTTCAGACAAATTCGAGATAATACAGTCCACATTCTGGGCGATAAGTGGCGCATGCAGCTCTTTCATCACGTCCGCCTTGTGTTCAAACACAGCGCCACTTTGGTCGACTTCCAGAACGTGACAGCCACGTAGTGCGTCCATACGGTACGCACGGGCATCAAGTCCTGCTCCAAGAATCACAATTTGGAGAATTCCGGGATCACGGTGCTGAAGTGCTTCGTCCAGATAGCGCGTACGGAACGCAATAAGGGTTTCTGGAAAAGAGCAGACCTCGCTCCACGTTTCTTTCAAAAACTTCTCGATCTTGGATTGTTGTTTCCGGGTAAGCGGTTCGGCGAAGGGGTCATTAATGAGCCGGTCATTACGAGCACTCTCGAGTGCTCGAAGGTAGGTTGTCACGAAGCCCATGGACTCAGCGAACGCATCGTCCACGTCTAGTATCGATGAAGATGGAGGAATATTCATGTCGGTTTCCTGGCGATGATCCACTTGCTACTTACCAAGCAAAAGCTGTAGTGACCTCCTGTAGAATGCTATCGGTGTACTTTCCCAGAATTTCTAAAGAGAAACCCAAAGAACGAATAAATGGCTGCTAGGATAGCAGTTATGGGATACATGAGAAGCATGGCATGTCTGCATTATAATTTAACGCAACATTGTAGAAAAAGCTAGCTAGCAAGTTAATAGTCCAAACCGGGGCATACATCTTTCAGACGAGCTTCACTTGAAACAGGCTTCTTGCCCATAATGAACGTAATCGAAACGGTCTTGTTGGTATCTTGGGAGATCAGTGGCGTCCACTTGCGTCCAAAATGGATTCGATCGTTTTTTAGTGACGCTTGTAGTCTCAAACACCAGGGAATCTTGCTCAGAACACCATGGAGAGGGTCATCATCGGAGTATTTCATCGTGACAGCAGTATCCCCAAAATTGAACGTTGCCTCGCCAACCATGTCAGCCCAGAACTCGCTGCAAGGCGCGGACATACCATCGAGTGCATCCAACAACGTCAAAATACAGGAGCGTTTCATGTACGGTAGGAGACCTTCCATGATCCAGAAAGTAGGGGAGCTCGGGTCGAATCCATGAGCTAACAACTTACTGTCCCAGTCGTCGTCAGCAAGATTCGCGACGATATAGTCGGCTTTCTTAGCAATTAGCGGTACATTTTCCTCCTTCATCACTTGGTCCATGCGCTCGAAAGCTTGGCCACTTTGATCGATTTCGAAAATATGACATCCGTGTAGAGAATCCAAGCGAAATGCACGGGTATCCAACCCTGCGCCGAGGATCACAATTTGGCGAATATTGCCGTCACGGTGCTCCAATGCTTCATCCAGATACCGGGTACGAATTGCGATGAAGTCTCCCCACAAACTACTCGGTTTCGACGTTGTAAGGAAGAACTTTTCTAGATCCACACGCTTCTGGCGAGTAAGCCGCCCCGCAAAAGGATCGTTAACGATACGATCAGAGCGCATACTCTCGATGGCACGCAGATATGCCGTTCCGAAACTGGTGAACTGCGCGAAGGTGTCGTCCACACATCTCGGTTGCATTTTATCGGAGTTGCCCTGCGATTCGTCCATGAGTTTGGATTGTCATGTCAGTTTAGCATGTCAGTGATGTCTGGTCTGCGAGAATATGAGATAAGGCACGAAAAAAAAAAAACTCAACGGGATCAAGAACCCTTCATCCCCGTCGCAAGCATTCCGTCGCTACAGATCTTTTTCAGAGGTGAATCCACGCCGTTAAAGAAATCATGGTTGATGAGGATTTCAGCCAAATGTACCACCACCTTGGCAACTTACGCAAGGCTTGCAGACGAAGTGGAGTTGTTCTTCCAGAGGTTGTTTTTTTATGTTGGAAACGGCAAGAGCGTGTGGGTCTCTAACATGTTCGTATTTCTTCTGTAGAACGTCTATGATTCTTCGACCGAGATTTTGACGGCACTTTCAGCATCTCATGGGGACGAAGAGGTAATCAGTACGATCAAGCTATGACCAAAGATATTTGATAAACTAACATTTGGATGGCATATCTTCCAACTTATTAGGGCGCTTTGAAGTTACTGGCCGCAAAGCTCAGAGTAGGAACCAAGCGAGAACATGCCGCGATAGCGAAAACTGATGACACCGAGAGGACTATCGGTGATGGTGGGGAGGAAACTCCCGTAGATTTAGAAGAAGATGAAGTTGACGATAACAACACTGCCGAGCCGGAAGAAGAACCACCACGAAAGATATCCCGCTTGACTGAAGATGTTCGCAAGGAACCAGCGGCTGTGTTTTCAAATCAAGTTATTGTGAACACATTCGCCGAATACGGTGAGCAGCAACTTCATCGAGGACACACGGGTAAAGGGGTCGCCCATCTACGAGCAGCACGTGCTATTCGAGACTATCCCTGCCCGATCACGTCTGGTACTGAAGCTCGTGCTGTTCCCTTGGTTGGATCCAAGATGGCGACTCAGGTCGAGCAGATTTTGAGCACTGGAAAGCTGGAAGAAAAGCCCAAGCTGGACGATGCGGAAAAGCACAATTTGCCTAAACTGGTTCACGAAGTGCACGAAGCTCCAGCAAAATGCTCCGAAAACCAAATTTTGGTTGATGAACTCACCAAATTCGGGGAACATGAGCTCAATTTCCGCAGTGTTAGTAAAGGTATGACCCACCTTCGTGCAGCTCGAGAATTACAGCTTACCGGTCACGTTATCACTTCTGGAGATCAAGCGCGTCGAGACGTACCGCTCGTTGGATCGACAATTGCCGACAAAATCGATCAGATTCTTAAATATGGGCGAATTGTCAAGGATATCCTAATTGCTGGAAGAAATATTCAACCAGATCTTATTGCAGAGAATCGTGCTGTACGACCTGAAAATCGGTCCCTCGTCGATGCATTGACTGACTACGGTAGTAGTCACTTGCATTCGGGTCATGTTGGCAAGGGTGTGGCTCATTTACGCGCTGCATTGGCGATTCGAGATTCAGAAATTGTGGTGACATCGGGAAAGCAGGCGGCAGAGTCAATCAAGTATGTTGGAGCTCAGATTGGAGCTAAGATTGATCAACTTTTGGAGCACGGTCACGCTGATACTGACGATGATGTGGATGACCAAGACGAGGAAGGAAGCGAGTTTGGCCATCGTGAACCATCTGGAACGCCACAAATTGTGCACGAAGTGCGCAGTAAGCCAGCTCGAGTTCAAGGAAACCAAGAGATTGTGGATGCGCTTTCGGCGCATGGAGAGAGACAGCTTGTCAAGTGGCACACTGGTCAAGGAACGGCTTTCATGCGCGCAGCTCGACGGCTTCGTGATGCTGCAGAGTTAGTGACAAGTGGAACTGTGGCCAAAGCGTTGGGATGTATCGGAAACAAGGTGGCCACATTCATCGATGCTATGACGTGTGAGTCGGCCGACGAGGCAGAAGAGATCATCGAAGAAGCGGAAAAGTAGGGACAACTAAGTTCGATGGTGGGGGCATTTGTTTGTTTTTTGTGTAATTTTTCAAGAAAAAAACTCATTGGGAATTATTTCTTCATTAAAGAGTTCGATGACGAGCGCTACGCACTCATGGCAGTTGGA
The DNA here is from genome assembly GCF_000247585.1 of Phytophthora nicotianae INRA-310. Classification (NCBI taxonomy): domain Eukaryota; phylum Oomycota; class Peronosporomycetes; order Peronosporales; family Peronosporaceae; genus Phytophthora; species Phytophthora nicotianae. The sequence goes on along the minus strand of NW_008649009.1, from coordinate 787,427 downwards.
AGCCTCACAGTCTCCCATATTTGTATTTTTCTCGTGAAAAACTTTCTGGCATTTTTTTCTGTGAAGGATTGGCGAGGTTGAATCCTCTTGTCTCGCTTGAAGGTTTTGGAAGTAGTTGTACCAACGGTGACATGTTAATGTCTACGTCTCAGACTTTGGTTGTTCTCGCACGAAAATCTCTAGACATCGTCTCATTCTCGCTTTTGGAAGCTGCAACACACAAGTGATCATGACCGATGCCAAGACAGCCGATGCGGTGTATGCACAGATCGGGAAGCTGCGCGAGATGGCCAAGAGTAAAAACGTCGATATCCCAGAGGTAGTCTGCCACCTTTAGCCATTCTCTTCATTCGATCTCACATCCGAATCGTTGATGAATAGAACCCCTACGTAGCCACACACGAGATCGCCACGGCACTTCTCGCGTCGAACGGAGACGAGCAGGTCGGAAGCTAAGTCCTTATCACCCAAGAAGGTCATAGCTAACGTTGTATCGTTTGGTAGGGTGCTATGAAAAAGGTGATGGCAAAGTTTGGTCGAAACAAGCGATCGCTTCCGGCCGAGTCGAATCAGAGCAACAAGAAGACGAAGCGTGCGGGTGAAAACGGCGAGGAGAGTGACCCAGCTTCTGCGGGTTACGCGTACACCGCTGTATCCATGGAGGACGTTGGTGAAGAAGAGCCCATGGCTCCGCACAAGACCATCCGTTTGGTCGAAGAAGTTCGCGAGAAGAAGGCTGCGAATCCTGCCAATCAGAAGATCGTGGACGCATTTGCTGCGTATGGCGAAGAGCAACTCGAATATGGACACACTGGCAAGGGGGTATCGCATCTTCGTGCTGCGCTCCACATCCGTGATCACCCGGACGCTATCAAGTCTTCGAAGGAAGCACGAGCAGTCCCCATGGTGGGCAACAAGATCGCTGCTCAAATCGAAGAAATTTTGGCCACGGGGAAGGTGAAAGACACGACCGGCGATCAAAATGTAAGTACCGATGTGGAACACCACCAACGTCCTGAATTGGTGATGGAGATTCACAATTCTCAAACCAAATGTCCCGAGAACCAACCGTTGGTGCAAGAACTGACGAAGTTCGGAGAGCACGAACTCTACTTCGGTAGTTCCGGGAAGGGAACGAGTCACCTCCGTGCGGCGCGAGAGATTCAACTGGCAGACCACGTGATCAAGTCTGGATCAACCGCTCGAACGAGCGTCCCGTTGGTCGGTGATGTGATCGCTGACAAGATCGACCAGATTTTGGAGTATGGCCGTATTGTCAAGGACACGGGGGAGACCACGGGGTCTCGAAGCTACTCGCGCGGCAGTGGTGGGGGTTATACGCTTGCTCCGATTGTCAAGGACTTGCGTGAAAAGCCGGCCAAATGTCCCGAGAACCAGTCGATCGTCGATGCTTTGGTCGACTACGGTGACAGTCACTTGTACTCTGGCCACAGAGGCAAGGGGATCTCGCATTTGCGAGCAGCTCAAGGTATTCGCGACTCTGACACGGTAGTGAAGTCGGGAAAGCAAGCCAGCAAGGCCATCGGGATGGTCGGTCAACGTATTGCGGCCAAGATCGACCAGATCATTCAACAGGGTCACGCTGATAGCGACGAAGATTATGAGTACGATGCAGCTGAAGAAGAAGAGGAAGAAGAGAGTGAATACGGCAAGCGTGAACGTGACTCGGTGGTGCCTCCGATCGTGCGAGATGTTGTCAGCAAGCCGGCTGAAGTTGAGAAGAACCAGGTCTTGGTTGACGCTCTGGTCGAGTATGGCGAGGAAGAGCTGTACAAGCGCCACACTGGTCGAGGAACGGCGTTCCTACGTGCTGCACGCCGTCTTCGCGATGCTGATATGGCCGTGACCAATGGGCAAGAAGCGAAGAAATTGGGGCGCATCGGTGACAAGGTGGCGAATTACATCGAGACGATGCTGGCGAAGTAATTTTTAATGAGTAGCGAGCACTCATTTTGTTAGTCACCAGCACCGAAGAGAAGAAGACCAGCGTGGCAGTTTAGGGTGGGCTGGTGACTGCGTCGTTATGGACCTTATATATTCTCATTTTTGCCCGAAAATCCTTCTTTATTCGAGGCAACCGAGCCATTCCTCGTACTTGGGATTACAAATTGGTCCAATATTCTTCATAATTTGTTGACGACGCAATTCGATAGTGTTGGGGTCTCCAGAACACGAAATTGGCATGAACCGATCACTGAAGCAGATGCCCGAGCTTGAACCAAACACTGGTGTGTGTGGGGAAGGTTCGGGCTTACACTCTCGATACAAAATGCCGATGCATTGTTGCACACTTCGTTCGAATTCATCTTCTGGCTTCATAGGTGGAAAGGTAGAATTGCGTGGATCGGGTGGGATGTTACCGGGGTTTGCTTGATCAATAGAAGGCGGTGGTCCAGTTTGATTCACGCATACCGTCGAGTCAAATGACTTGAAGAGTTCCAGAGTTCCGGTTGTGGCTGTATGATCAGGCAACTCGCAAGATAGCGCTTCAACTTGTGCTCCATTTCCACAGGTATTTCTTTTAAGATTGCAGTCGCTTTGCAAGAAACCATTGCAGCACAGAGGGCAACTATCAACCACCAGCATTTTCAGTGTTTGATGAGCACGTGTAAGATCGGGGAACGTCTTGAGTCTAGGCATTGCCAAGACTAGCATGATCTCGAGGCGAGTCAGTTGTGCAAAGTCTTCAGGTAATGAATCCAATGCTTCAAGTCTTGCCATCAGAATCGAGCGAAGATTGGTGAGACCAGCAACATCGGGTAGTTTGGGTAGCATCATGTGCGCGCCCAAGTGTAGAAACGTTAGCTTTTTCATGTTGCTGAACAATCCTTGGGGTAATGAAGCAAGACTTGTCGTTCGAGCCTTGCCTTGAATGTGCAAAAATTCGAGATCCGTGAACTCGGAAGCCCATACTGGTAATGTGGTCGTATGTGTGAATATCAAAGCTCTATAATGATGAACGAAAGTGTTAGTTTTCAGAACAGTTATTGCTTCAGTTAGTGTCGTACATGTGCTTTAGACGAGAGCAGTGATGGAGTGTTTCGGGAAATTCAGGTAGTCGTCGGTTTACTAGTTGTAAAATCTCTACCGGAAGCCGCGAGTTTCGATACCTTCGTGGTGACATTCGGAGGATCAATCCAAACCGAAAAGTTTGCCGGTGATACATCCATGTCAATTAATACACGACACGGACAGTTGTAAGTCGAATCATTTGTGCTAGAAAGCCACCAACGGTAACGTGGATCGTACATTCAGGGGAATCTCGACAAGCCTTATGCGAACGATGAATACTGCCTGAGACGAATATGATCGTACCAACAGTAAGCGCCACGAATACCAGTCCAAGTGGATGTTTCCTTGGATAAACGTTGTTTTTCATTTTGATATCTGCATTGTCCGATTTTGAACAAAGTAGCTTAACCAACCGTCGCAAACTGATAAGCAGCGCGAAATTATTTCCAAAGCGAGCGATGCACACACCAACAGATTGAAAGCGCAGACCTTCAAGGCTTTTGAAGATTCTAGCAGTCTGCTCTGGATTTGCATGCAATCGCGCCGCGTTCTGGAACGACCAGCTAGGGAAAAACTCAGCTATTAGATGCTGGCTGGCACGATCAAACTCGAAGTTGGTGAGGCAATATGTAAGAACTAGAACAGGGAAACCAATCGCGACCAGAAAATCTGACCTACACAAGAGTGAGGTTGGTTTAGAAAGTCGATTCACGTCTTATTAAGTGCAACCAATACGTACATTGAATCCACTAAAGCTTCGCCTATATGCGATGGAGGAGAAGGTGAGTACATGAGCACTACAACTGCAAAGGCATTCCACACGACAATTAAGGTGCAAGTCACTACGAGTGGCAGTGGGAAACCCGCTTCGAGTGTTTGATACAGCATGAATATTTGCAGCATCAAGTCTACAATTTTCATCCACACACGCTAGGAATGCAAGGGTTAGTACATCATGGTCTGAAGATCGTACAGCAAATCTCACCGCTATTTTTCGAGCATGACTGCCCTTGCGCCATAACTCCGAATAGGAATCACTATGTAAGCGACGTGTGCTCGGTAACTTTCGAAGAGCTGGTTGTGCTGGAAGGATCGAAGCTAGTGAATTTACTGAGCGCTTGAATCCTCTCCGAAGCTGACGGAGATCTGGCGAGGAAGACGCCTGTAAGCCAACTGTCAGCGATGGACCGCACTGCGTTGCAGTCAATGTTCGCTGTCTTAGCCCTGCAATAAGCATGCTTCCTATCCAGAGATATCCCAACGCCACAATTACCAGTCCAGCTAGGCTAAGAGCTCGAAGTGACGGTGTAGGCTCTACCAACATCCAAAATGATCCGTTGTCGAGGGCCTCAGTTCGCATAACGTAATTGATTGCCTCGTTGGGCGCTACCGTCAGCAATAACAGCCAGCACGTCCAGCTCAAACACACGATCAAGATCATTAGTAAAACTGCCACAAAAACTCGAGACTGGTGCCTTGGAGCTCGTTCTTGTGTAAGTTTGCTTGGTCTCCACTTTCTGCGTTGAGATGACTCACAGCTTTTATCATTGTGCAGATCGTACGCACTACTAGTTGTTCGAGATGTAGTACATGTGCTTGATGCTGTAGGTCGAACACGTCGCTCCACTTGGTGACGCATGCAGCTCTTTGGAGGTATCGATGCCAGTATTCGCACCATCAAGCAGACGTTTGAGAAACTTGACACCCAAGTATTTGTGTCGATACTAAGAAAGAGAATGATTATTTATTTAGTGCCCCCGTAGAGCTGCAAACAACGTCATGCAAATAAGAACGGCGCTCGATATATATGGCGAATGGGAGCTTACAAGAGTATTGCATTGGCAGTCTGCTATGCCGTCGGCTCCGCAGTGGAGCGTGAAGCCTGTTGCGACAGCGAGCGTTGAGCCTTGACCTTCTCCTTGAACGCCGATCGGGTCTTCTCCTTGGTCACGGTCTCGCTGGACTTGACGGAGGCTCGGTTTGCCTTGCTGCTGGAAGCTGCGTTAGTAGCTGCATCTCCATCCGTACTCACACCATTGTTTTCCTTACCAGTCGAGCTCTGCGGCGTCTTCCGCACCGACGCTGGGCGGGGTTTACGTGCAGATGAAGGCAATTTCGTGTTCCCTTGGCTCATATTCTGTGAGCCCTTGGGCGCAAAGCTGGACTCGACGGTCAAAGGCGGCAAGGGCCCAGTGTACGGCGTGTAGTTGAAGTGGGGACGCGATGTCTTGTCCGTCGGAGTCTTGGGAGCCGGCGTCGATGTTTGTTGGGCATTAGCTGGAGTGTTTCTGGGGTGCAGCGGCTTGCGAGCGGGTGGATGCGTCGGTGTCGTCTTTGGGTGCGCGTGATCCCTGGCGATTGCAGTTGTGCGACTAGCGGAAGACGCTGTTGGTCTCGCGAAGGAGAATTCCTTCGGCTTGGTCGGAGTCTTCTTGGCAACTCCATTAGGCTTCGTACCGGGTGTCTTCATCAAGGCTGAGGCGCGAGCTTTCTTGTTCTTCTCGTGCTCTGAAATGGAAGGCGCAGCAGTTGCATTGCGAGCGTGGAGAGCGTCGAATTTCCTCTTAGTGGCGGACTTGGACGCAGATGTCGCCTGGCTTGGCGTTTTCTTTTCCATGGGCGTCATGGCTTTCGCCGGTGTCTTTTTCTCTTGTGTCTTCTTTTCGCCTTCTTTATCCATAGTATCCTCCTGTTTTTCTTCTGCATTATTCTCTTCCTGCTGCGCCTCCACGTTCTCTTCTTGATTCTCGTCGGTTTTCTGCTGGTCCATGGTGGTCACGCCTTCCTCCTCTGTCTCGGTGTCCTGTGTCTGCTTTTCCGACGACTGGGAGGGCGACGGAGCTTGGTCCAGCTTCATCTCCTGATGCTCCTCCGTTGTCTCCTTCTGCAGCGCACTTGACATGGATCTACGGTTGTCTTACGGAGCGCTGTCCTTTGAGCTGATCGAAGAATGGAGCAGAGCGCCAAATTGGCGCCTTCAAAATTCAAAACCAGCTTATGTTGCGCTAAGAGTAATGTTGCTAACTATATTCTGTTAGGATTAAGCAACTTCTGTTAATTTCGGACGTTATTTGAAGATCGCCATATTTATTAAAGTCGGGAGCTAATTTGTGCAAAGTTGAAGTGGTCATCGTAGTACAGCCGCTAGTTTGTCTTGCTGCGCAGTGCTCAACTTCGATGCTGCATTTGACACAGCTGACGATCCTAGAGTCCTACGTAATTGCCGTATCAACCTTGAGTTCGCATCCTTCACGCTGCTCTTGGCTTCCTTCAGCAGATCCAGCGCCAGGGGCAGTACATGCCGAGTAAGAACGTAATTATTCTTGTCGTCCAAGCTGTGTGCCGTCAGCTGCGTCAGCGTGTCAAGTAACACTGGAATCACTCGCGAGTTGGCACTACGAGCTTGGATGGCAAACTGTTGACAAAGGGAGCGATTGTCCGCATGAGTACAAAGCTGTTGCAACGCAGACTGAGCCAGAGATGCTGTTCGAGCATTGGCGAGGTTCTTCGTGACAGCAGGCACGAAATTCGGCAGTACCAGCTCCATGCCGCTACCCACAGCAGGGACGATCCTCTCCATACACTGGAGTGCAAGCGCATTAACCTTAGCATTGCCGTCGTCCAGACGTTTGATGAGCAAGTCGAACAAGTTCAGCATATTCCCGCTTTCGACGAGAGCCGAGGCACAACCACAGACGAAATCGGTCGTCTCATTAAGTGCTTCAAAACGGTCTTTCCAGTTGCTACTGTCGAGTTTTTCCTCTAATCGATGGAGTTCGTCAACATTTATCTTGGATCGAGTTCCATTGCTAGATGTAGGTGGAGACGCTCGACTCGAAGGCTTCGTGGTCTTCTTTGTCTTTGGTGCTGAGGTGGTTTCTCGTTTCTTGGTGACGGATGACGGCAGCTCTGATACAACATCAGACAAACTGGAAGATTTGGGGAGAAGTACTTGCGGTGAATACGCGACTTTCCCACTGAGAACGCTGTCGACTTTCGACTGTGCGGAAGCAGATAATAATCTCTTGATCCGATCTCCAGGAATGCGTTGCTTGTAGTATAAGTGTAAGATTGATTGCTTTGCGATGTGCCGCACCTCGTTATTGGAGTCTTCAAGGCATCGACCAACTAGCTGAATAATCGACGGTAACTCCTTGTTTGCTTGGATTTCGGGCTGACCCACAATTAGTGTGTGGATGCCACGAGCTACTTCTCGGCGGATTGGTGCGGCCTTGCTACTCACATGAGACGTCAATGCTGATACTACTCGAGACGTAGAGCACTTCAGCACCACGGCATGTAACGAAGCTGCAGCTGATTCACATACAAATGCGTTCGAGTCTGCACAACGTTTGAGCAAGACAGGGACAATATTCTCCACTTCCATGTCCATCGTTCGACTGAAAGCAGCACACATGGATTCGAGTGCCAAAAGGGCATTCTTAGAGACTGACGAACGCAGATTCGGGACTTGTTTCATAATTCCAGTGGTAATTGCGTGTACCTTGACTGCGTCGACTATGCTAGCGTGGTGTAGCGCAATTCGCCGAACCGTACTCAGTGCGTCGAAGTTGGCCTCCCAGTCATTACTTTGAAGCTGACAGAGAACGTTGCTCAATTCTTGCTTTGGATTAACCAAAGGCGTGATCTCGTTCGGCTCCAAGTATCGTGGTTCTTGTTTAACAGGTCGAGGAACTTCATCAGGATATTTGCCTTTCGCTGGTTTCTTCCAGGGCTTTTGCATGCCATTCTCTCGTCCCAGTTCCTCGGGTGATAGCACCCTTGGAGAGCTGTTACTACTTGCTTGGCCATCCTGTTTTGTCTTCGCCTCCAATCTCTTTCGAGTTGCTAGGGACACCACTCGTTCGCTATTGTTTTTCCTCATCGGCCGGGTTTCGTTGTTGTTGTCAAGCTCGCCAGAGGTATCTTGGTCCACGGAGTTTAGATAGATTTGATCCGAACCACCTGAAGCAGCCATCGGACGAATAGGTCGCTCATCTGGCGATGAATGAGAGGAAGATTCTGTTTTGAGCTCTCTTGTTCGGTCAATAAACTTAGACTTGAGTGGACGATCTTCGTAATTGTGTGCATCACTTTGTAGGCTCTGTAATTGCTGAGGGCTAAGCTCAGACGGCTGTCGTGGTGTAGTCGTGAATGCCTCTGATGCTGGAAGAGTGACTGCAATCTTGTTCGGGTGGACTCGCTTGCCTCGGGAGTGATATAATTTTGTTTCGCTGGTTTGACTCTCAATTTCGCCGACGGATTTACTAGCAGATTGTTCAGGTGAGCTTTTAGACCGAGGTTGTATTTGCATTGTCGGTTCTGTCTTTTCATCGTTTCCTCGCTCGGTGTTTTCACTGTTAGGACGCTGTGTTCGCTTGGCACGAGGCTGTTGAAGCTGGTCCATTTTCTTTCTCAAGGCAGATAGTTTTTCGTTGATATCGACTGCTGTAGGGCCATCTTCACTGCTCGATTCAAGGACGCGATTTTCGCGAGACTTTCGCTCGTCGTTTTCCACCATCACTTTCATTTCGGAACTACTATCCAGCGACTGCTCTACACTCGAAGCAAGTCGACTTGACCGACTTCTGCTTACACTACTAGCCGCTGGCTTCATTCGTAGTGTGCAATTGGATCGAAGTTCGGGGATATGCTTTCGCCTCAATCGCGCACGCAATGCAGCCCAATCCACTCGCTCTGAAACATATTCATCATCTATAAAAGTCTCCAGAAGTGCGTAGATGTTGCAGCAGCACACCATTGCGAACACAACAGCCACTTCGAAAGCTAAATCACGCACACGTACATTTGAGTCACCAAGCAAGCGTCCAAGCGTTTGCACGACATACTCGGTCGGTGCGTAGTTTTCTGATAAGAGACCTTCACGATCGGCGATCAAAAGAAGCACAATCCAAACTTTCACTGCTTCCTCTCGTATTTGGGGACGTCGATGTCGAAGTGAAGTCGACGCTAGTAGTTTCTCGATAGAGGCAACACTAACGCATCCACTTGCAAAGACCTGTCCAAGCAGAGCATACACGAAACTCTCCATCTCATCGTCATCTCCAACAAAATTTGCTGCGGTTTCTACCATGGGGGATAACATCTTTGTCACGTAGAAAGCTGCATTCTTGTTACTGAGCTCCGCAATATCATAATTCTGTGTATGTTCATCTTCTTTGTGTCGCGGTGGGCTCAGCTTACGGAATAGTATTTGGGTGATCTGGAGAGCTCGTTTCACAAGATGTATATCAACGTCTTGCGTAAGACGCACCAGGATGTCGAAAAGCTTCTCCAGTTCGTCCATCTGTTTGGCTCGCTCTTCCGCTGTAGCTCCACGCAGTGTACCAGCATCCACCTCTTTGCAGGCTGCGTACAGCTTTTCAACGGCTGCTGAGCGCTTCTTCCAGTCTGCATTTGAGTTGCTCGTGTAAGTAGTTAATATCGTCACGATATCAGCTTTCAAGAAACCAAAGTATAGCTCTTCGGGCAAAGTTAGGGGATGAACTTGCGGAGGAGAATGCCGTGAAGTTGTATCATTGGATAATGTAGCAGACGTCGGTTGTGATGACTGCGGTGGTGAACTAGGAGAGGATGTAGAGGTTGTACATGCCTGCAAGAAGTCTACGATCGGTTCTTGGTGCTCCTGTAATGTCACTTTGTCTTCAATGCTTAGAAACTTCATCACGTCGCTGTGAAACCGACTACCCCAATACGATTCGAGTTTGGCGATGGTTTCTTCAGCTGCTACAACCACATTTTCATTGGTATCTTCCATAGCCGGTATAATAGCTTGTACCAGAGCGACAATAAGCACTTTGTCTCCTCGACCAATTGCATTTCTTGTAGATTCGCCTCGATTTATTGAGCGCTTCAGGAATCGCTCGTCCAGCAATCGCATCAAGACAATAAGCGAGGTTTCGCGTACACAACCATATCCACTTCCAAGACCGATATTAACGAGCAAGTCTGCAACAGCTTGGAGATCATTTGTGACGGTCGCGTACTTCCGAAAGACCTGGAACATTTCTTCGTGAAGAGTATCCGATTCTCCGTCACTATCCCCATCTTGGTCCTGGTTCTTACGTGTTTTTGGTAGAATCGAGATCAAATGCGGCAGAATTGAAGACAAGATTTGATCAACGTTATCTCCAAGCGAGACCATCACGTCTCCAAGCAATCTCAGCGCCTCAATAGCTACATTTGGGTCTGCTTCACTTACAATTCGTCTACGGACACATTGAAGAAAGCGTCGTACGTTGCGAACCGGAAAGTGAGAGGTTTCCACTGCTGCAATCCTCCGAAGCTTCTGCAATGAATTCCATCTTACGTTGGCGTCGTCATCTTCTAGTTGATACACAAGCGTATCCACACTGGTCTCCATCGAGTTGTCAGGAAAGCACAGCGAATTCCAATAAAGTATGCAATTGGCTTAGCATTAGTTTGTCTTTGTCGTCAATCTCAGCATTGCAATATCCGTTTTGAAACAACATTCCTTGCGACAAGGACTGCAAAAATAGAGATGAAACGAGTGCCCAACGCCATCAAACCAACGTCTTCAACAACGGGAAACTTACGTTAGGTCAATCTTCTTTATCTATTGAAAACACATTCGACATTGCAATCGAAGCTTAAGACAAGCCAACATTCAGACGAGCAACACGCCCTACTTTGCCCTAAGATGGCAGCGTTGCAGTCTGGCATCCACTTACTTTTACTCTCGTCTCTCCGTTTTGTTCTCTCGTCTGGCTCTCCTTGTCTTTATGCTTCGTAAGGTCACAAGAACGAATGTGTGCAGTTCATACAAACCACTACAGGCTACTAAGCTCCTCTTCGTTCGAGGAGTCAGCTGTCTTTAAAAGACGATCGCCATTTGATTTCGTAGCTTCATTGTAGTCCACACGCCATTTCGTTCTTGCCTTCCTTTCCTCACATTTTACATACTCAAACTAACCGACTGTGAATACCGGCCGTTTGTTCGTTCACTCCTTTGCCTGATTCCATCTTCATGCCCGCGAGCCGAAAGCGGAGGGAGTCAAGGCTCGCCCCATCGCGGTCAAACAGAGCGGGAGACTTCATTCATCTCCGGTTGTTTCGATCCGCGAACAGTTTGATTTCTTCAAAAATACGAGCTGCATATAACGAATCTAGTCAGTCACATGCACTTGAAGGCACCCAAATCAACAATTTCATCTAAACATACCTTTCAGCGCTTCCTTGTTGAGGGGGACATTTTCGAACTCCATACCAAATGGATTGGCTTCTACAGTCTCAGACTGGGCCCTCCGTACTGACTCCAGGAACGGATGAGCAAGCGCTTTGTCAACCTAAAAATGATTAATAATGTCAGTTTACATGAAAATTTAACATTCGATTGCAGTGAGGCTTACCGAAATTCGGCACTCGGGGTTAAATGACAGCATTTGCTTGAGCAAGTCAAGCGAGTCAGCAGGGGCGCCCGGGTACATCTAGATGCAAAACAATTATATTATCAGGTCAGTATGAAAAAAAATATAGTTCAAGAATGCAGGACATACCTCGCGAAGGTCTCGGGGCTCCTTCTTCGGCAGTTTCCGCAGGTACTGCTTGACTTCACCCAAGCTGCCAATGTCATCTTCGCCAGGTGTGCCGATCACATTAAAAATCACGTTGAGCTGGTCCAGCTTGTCTGAGTATGTTGTGGGACGGTCTGCGCTAAGAGGGAAACACGAGCGTCCAGGAAAGAGGGGCACACGCTCCTGGTATCGGGGGCAGCTCTCGACTTGCATGCTCAGCAGCTCAGCAAAAATGCATCCAACACTCCACATATCGACAGAGAAATCGTAATCCTGAAGGAGAATGAGCTCCGGTGCTCGATACCATCGAGTGACAACGTGCTTTGTCAATTGCCGCCGCATCTTGGGGAATTCGCCAGATGATGAAGGCGTAGAGGAAGCGCTTCCAGGGGACGGTGCCGATGTGGTTCCTCCGTCAGATGTGGTGGGCGACTTGGAGTCCTTCGGTGAGTACAAGTGCTTGCTCAGTTCCTCCATCGACATATTGCTCTCCATTACACGAGAGAGCCCAAAGTCGCAAATCTAGAATTGGTTAAATCAATAGGAAAATAAAGAATAGAACATTAGCGAGCATTCCATAAAAAATAGTACTTCTCATTGCCACTTACCATAAGAGTGCAGTCTTCGTTCAGCAAGATGTTGGCGGGTTTCATATCACGATGGATCACGTTGGCCGAGTGGACGTACTTCAGACCACACAGAAGTTGGTACAAGAATACTTGGATGTGGCGAATGGTCAAGTACTGCGGGCTCATGATGAGCTTGTGCAGGTCTGTGTCCACAAAGTCAAACACCAAGTACAGATCCGTAAAAGTATCGTAGTTCTCCGGTGGGATCACATCGATCAAGTTGATCACTTGCGGGTGGCTGGAAAAGAAAACTAATTAGTCATTAACCGTAATAATGAAAGAATAAATGCGAGTCTCTACTAACCTTAGACGACGCAAAATGTAGATTTCGCGGTACAGTCGCTTGCAGTCAATCTCCTGGTCAAAGACGTTGATGATCTTCTTGATGGCCACTTTCTTTTGGCGTTCTTTATCGAAAGCCTCGGCCACCTATCACAGAGACAAATAGATTTTTATATTAGAACCTCAAATACAGAAAATAAGGGGCTGTTCTCTCTGTACCTGTCCGTAGGATCCTTTGCCAAGCAATCGCACCAGTGAGTAGCGGCTGCCCACTTCCCAGTTGGCAAAGTTGCGGAGGTTAAGCGGCGCCGCGCGGGGCACAGGCGACGGTGTGGGGGCATGTGAGGAGTGTCCATTAGCCGTGGCGGCTGTCTGGTTGTCGTCTGCAGGCGTGGAGGCCGAGCCTGCCGTCTGCTGCGCCAAGGCGCTATTGGACGGGAAGCCCTCGCTGGGGGTGGAGGAGAAGCCGTCAGGTGTGTGACTGAAGCCGTTACGGTTGACAAAAGCGGGGGTGGGAGGCATGTGTTCCACGGGCCCGTGCGGTGTGGGAGCCACGGCGGCGCTAAACATGGCGCGTTGGTGGTCGATGAACTGATCGGAGGTGTGAATGGACCCCTGCGGCGTGACTACGGGCGGCGTCACACCGTTCGACACACTAGCGGTGGGGGCGGCGGCCGGCCGGGACAACTTGTTGCCGCGCTTGAGGCCGGACGGCGGCGTGGTGGCCGTCATCTTGCGCTTGCGGTTACCCGCATCGGTCAAGTCCTTGGGGGTGGCGGTCTCCATGGCGTGGGCGACAGGAGTGATGGTCAAAAGGGGAAAAGGGGGGTTGTGTTTCGAGGATATGAGCGGGCAGTGCGGAGTGCGTGTGTGGCGTTCTTTGAATTAGTCAACGCGTTCCGGATATCGGTCCTTCCCAGCGCTTTTTGCGTTGTGTTCGCTCTGCTCGCGGGTTCGGGGGTGGCTGTTTGGCCTCGCTCTCACGGCGACGGGAAAACTCAGGCGAATTGTTTTTGTCCAATAGTCGGCGCGCCAGACGGATTTTCAACCAATTGAAGAATTGTTTGACTTTCAGCCAGTGCCGCGCCGTTTCTAGTTTCCCTCGGAACTGACTCCGACAAAAGGCAACTGAGCCAACACCTTTTGGCGGCATCAATAGTCATGAGAAAATGGAAGTCGCTGTCTTGATGTGCGGTCGTAGATCGTGAGCCTGTCTTGAGTTGAGGCCAGCCCGAAGCGAAAAGGTGCAACTGGCCCCAACCTTTCGTCTCTCAGTGTTGGGATTCAGGTCGGAGATAACGCTCGTGAACGAAGGTGATCGCGCCCACGCGTTTGAACTACTACGTAGTACAAATTCCTCAATCTTCAATTCGGCTTTTGCCTCTGTACTGTGGAGGCCGTTGGCCGAGCGCGCTGTTGATGTTGAAGTGCTTGACAGCTTCTCTACCATCTGTCCGCCGTGGCCAGTAAGCTCTTGACCTGCCTCAGCTTCTGCCGCGCTATAATACAGTAACAGAGACTCGCATGGAGCGAGGTCACCAGATGCGACCGAAACACGGGGGAATAAGAGCACCCTACTGGGTATCCAAGCTCACAGAGTATCTCATCACATTGCTACTAGAATGGTCCAGTGCTATCGATGATTATTTGACGTATGTCGACCAGCGGAGGAGAGAGATCGCTTTATCAGACAGATGGTCTGTTCCGCAACTCCCATGGTCTCCAGTATCGGTGGCGCACAATACATGTTTGCAAGGGCAACAGTTACTTTTGCCAAGCAGCACTGATTTCTATCCAGCAATAAATATTCTAAACTAGCATACGTACGCCGCCCTCAAAATTGGGCAGCGTCCTGCGCAAGGAACGCATCGAGGTCGTCCAAGTCGCCATCGCGCGTCTCAATCGCGTTTTCTCGTCGGCGCTGCGCCTTCTCGGCCCTGGCTTTGGCTTCCTTCTCCTCATGCTCGCGCTTCGCCTCCATCGTCGCAAGTCTTACTCTTTCTTGCTCCTGCAACTGCAGCATGCGCGCGGTAGCAGCTCCGGCATCGCGCCGGTCGGTTTGGCGCTGTAGACGCCGCTGCTGCTGCTCGAGGTGCTTCTGGTCCTGGAGGAGCTGACTCAATCGTTGCTGCGTCTGTGCCTTCAGAGCCTGTACTTGCTGGAGTTCCGACTCCAGGTCGAACAGCAGCTGCTCCTCTTCGTACTCCTCGTCGGTCTCGAACCGGCGCTTGGACATCGAAGTTCGCCGCCCGCGGCCCTGCACCGCCGACATCTCAGGAGAAGTGGCTTCAACAGCCTGATTCTGGTCCGCAATGATTGGCGCTGATGCAGTTTGTGTTTTCCACACTAATATCGTGTGGAAAACACCATTCCAATCATTTGCAAGAGCAAGCCAAGATGGGTGACGAGGAGATCTCGGCGCCTCCTAGCGACGCAGAGCAGAAGCTTTACGCGCTAAATGCTCTGCAAGTAGTGGGTGGCTGGTCAGTACATGACGACGGCGATGGGCGGATCTTTTACTATGACCACAAGACCGACTCGTCCCAATGGGAGGTCCCTGACGACCTCGCGTCGCTCGAAACCGAGTTCATGATGAAGCTCATGTTGCAGAACGCTGTGGCTCGCTCTGGTGTGTGGACAGCGCATGACACAGGCAATGGTACGCTGTATTACTTCAATTCGAAGACGCGTGAGTCGGTTTGGGAGCGTCCCAGCAGGTGGGGTGAGGAGGAGGCTGCTGCAGTGGCTGAAAGAGCGAGAGAAGAGGAAGAGCAACACAAGGCAGCCAAGAAAGAGAAGAAGGAGAAGAAGAAGCACAGAAAGCACAAGAAGCACAAAGAGGAGCGGGATGACGAGGCAGAACAGAAGGAAGTGGAGGCAAAAGACGAGGAACCAGCACAGGAAGTGGAGGAGGAAGTACCATTAACGGAGGAGGAACTGCAATCCGAAGTGGAGCGTAAGGCTCGTGAACAGAAACGCATTGAACAATTTCGAGCCATGCTGCGCGACAAGAACATCATGCCTTTGACCAAGTGGTCCGTTGCGCTGCCACAAATTGCAGGAGATCCTCGGTTTATGGGTGTGCCAACGATGGATGAGCGTCGTGCAATTTTTGAACACTTTGTTGCACACCGTCGAGATGATTTGAAGGCAGAGAAGAAGAGTAAATTGAAGCAGGCTAAGAAGCTGTTCACTGAACTATTACGCGAACAGTTTCAGTTGAATTCGTGGGAGCCAAACACTACATTGAGCGTCTTCCTTTCGACTTTGGAGAACTATCTTGATGCTCAGCGATACAAGCAGATTCAAGACGACGCATTAGTGCTGTTGACTTTGTCTGCTCAAGAAAAGATTTATGCTAAAGCAGTAGCAGATTATAAATCTGAAGCGCTTAAACGAGATGGAGAACAGCTACGTCTTACCAGGTTCCTGGAGGAAAAGCTTTCTACTCAAGATAAGACGACGATGAAATGGGAGAGTGATGAAGTACAGAATCTTGTTCGTGATTTCTACAGCTCTGCAGCTTCGAGTGGTGAATCAACAGCATTGCTATCCGAGCAACAACAGAAGCAGGTGTTTGAGGAGATAGTATTGCGATCGACCCGTGATCATGACTTAACGCGTGATGAAGATGATCGGAAGCAACCAGAGCGTTCAGATCCGCGGCGTCGATCTCCATCACATTCGAGTGAACACAAGCATCGGGGATCGAGTCCACGAGAGTCACGCCATGCTTATCACGATCGCCATGAGTCTCGTCGACGGCGTAGTCGCAGTGACAGCCGATCACAGTCCCGTGGGCGTGAAAGGAGCCACCGCAGTCGAAGAAGTAGTCGGCGACGCTCAGTGTCTTTGTCGCGATCCCGGTCTAGATCTCGCTCCCGCGAAGAGCGGTCATCTAGGAGATCGTCCCGCCATCATCGCCACCGCTCGTCCTCGTCATCGAGATCTCGCTCGCGAACTCGCAGATAATTATGCAGCTACGAAAGGGACGCTAAAAAGCCAATACGTTGGTATCGAATTAGTATTGACAAGTCCAAAACTGAGTGCTACTTGCTGAAATAGTCTAAAAGATTTGCTTCTTGGGAGCCGATCCTGGTAATGGGGAAAAGTCCACGGTCCGAAGGACGTATTTTGGCTCGTCGACGATCTTCATGACCGCCTGGACACCATAATCTAGCGGCACCGAGTAGATACCATCGATGTTGACTTTCATATCCCATCCGAGAGACCGCATCGATACTCGACGAGCTTTGCCTCTGCAGATATCAACACAACGCCATCAAGTTAGCACTCACTCTAGCAAATGTTCAAAGCAAACATGATGAACGCACCGTCGAAACCTGATGTCACCGAATGTAGCGTTAATAATCGGTTCGCGAACAACATAGCCCATGTCGCGCGAATCCTCCGGGAAGACGTTCTGCTTGTTAATACTGAGAAAGGAAGCACAACAACCACCAAATTGTCAGTTTCCGGCGCACCTTTGACTACATCTAAAAAATAACCTTACGATTCTGTCAGCTCTGTCACTGTTTCGTTTGTATGTGTGTGGTCCATAGCACTGAGGACAGTTGCAACCTGTTCTCGATAGATTTGGCACTGGAACAAGACAACTCTCAGTTAGTATCCGCCGACTGCAAGAAGGTTTTGGCCACACTACGTACCGCACTAGAGTACCATGCACTCGAACCTGTACCAGTGCACATGAGAATGCCACTGCTACGGTGGGATTCACGCTGGTGCTGGTCGATACCGATATTGTAGTGCGACGGGCGAGAGGCGTCGCTTTCTGCAATGAACACTTCGTTCAAAGCGTAGCGAGGCAGCTCATACCAGTAGCCATCCTGATTCACCATACCTACACGGATTCGCTGTCGCAGCCGCCACTTGAAATCGCCCTCAAGTAAACGATCCAATGCAGTACTAAACCGGTGGGTAACATTATCCACCTTGTAGCAGCACAGGTTTCCTTCGCTTCGCTTCGGGTCTGTGTTCAAGCCTGCCACAGGGATTGGAGTGTTTACGAAGCTTGCGGTCTTTAAGAAAGTTCCATCGCCACCGGCGGAAAAAATCATGTCCGTGCCCTCAACGGCTTCATGTGTAAGTTGGTTGGCAGAGACGACTTTGACTGCGATTCCTCGCTCCTTAAAGCTATAGTATCAAACAACCCGTGAAAGTCAGAAAAAACAACTCTAAAAAACACTAACATACTCAGGTTACGCTTTACCTGCTGGTAATTTCGTCCACGGCCTCAATGTGATGTTCATGACTCGCCTTCAAACGGTCATGGACAAATCCTCGCATTGACATCTGCTTCCTCAAAGCTTCACTGGATATCGCAAAGCAACCCACAGACAAATCAGCACTTTAGATGAACATGGAAAGCACAATTAGGTGCCAACACGTACCCTGTGTTGCCATACAACTCGGCTTCGTGCTGGAATCGAGACATCTTTTTCACCACGACCACCTTTTTCAGGTTCAGCATGGGCTTTCCGGGTATCAAAAGCGGTGTCTGACGCTCTTCTTTCCCTGACGATTCCTCCGTGGTCGTGGCAGCCTCAGTCGATGCTGAAGCCTGATCCAAACTCGTGGAGTGCGATAGCACATCCGGGGTAACTTCTCCCTCCGACAGCGTCTTGGCTCCATTGTACGTCTTCTCAAGATATTCCTCTGAAATAATCATTCTGGGAACACGCTCTGCTGTAGCCAATAGCAACTCGTTGTCGTACACTGGTCGATCGATTTTCATCCATCCTTTGGGACTGAGCTTCTCGTTCCACGGGCATACCGAACGCACATGCGTAAAGTATGGCGCCATTTTACCAGTCAGAGGGTCCTTCCTGGTGTAATGCAAGATGTGGCCATTGTGGATCTGGTCCACCATGCGCCCTGATTCCTGCAGCTCAATGAACGTATCCTGTGACATCCTCTCGAGCCGTGTCCGCATCGCCCAGATCACTTCTCCATGGGCCACTACAATAGCCCTCTTCCCATGACACTCGTGGTTCAAGATACCGAGCAACCGGTCGGCACGTTGCGCCACAGCGGCCAATGATTCGCCTCCTGGTGGAGCATAGTAGAAGCGGTTGAGCTCTCGCCGCTTGAGCTCGTCCTGCATCTTAATGAATCGCTCCTGTTCGCTCATGAGGTCCATGGCGCCCCAGTCGCGCTCACGGATGAGCATTTCAGCATACCAGCGTGCACCGGGCAGTCCCATGCGGCCTGCAGTCTCCATTGCACGTAGATATTCCGACACGAGGTAGCGATCGAAATGTGCGAGGTTATTGCGCTTAAGCCAGTCGCCGGCGGCCGCGGCCTGTCTGCGCCCTCGATCTGTAAGCCGCCAGTTGGAGCTGTGGCGGTGCTTAAATTCGCCGGCAAAGAGGCTGTGGTCTCCAGCCAGGGAGCGCTGGCGAGCCACATTGCCCTCGCTCTCGCCGTGGCGGATAAGTACCAGATCGGTGAGGCGAGGGAGGCGGATGCTGCTGCTACTAGTATCGCTGCTGGTACTGCTCTTGCGGATGCTTAGCGCGCGTAAGGCGGGCAGGCGGCGCGCGCGCGTCGTCCTCAACATGATGCTCAAGTGCTGGGCTGGTGCGACGTTCGCAACTGACAGCGAAGAGGACCCTCCGTAAAGCTGGCTGCGGGCAGACAGGACGGTTGTGTATGTCACATAGCCGTAGTGGCCAATTAGCGCGAAGAAAATAAACCGGTAATCAACGGTGTCACCGTTACGGTGAACAACGGTGAATCGGTGGGACGGGGAAAAATTGCTAGGAAGATTTGGTAGCCAAAAGCGCGGGGCCCAATCGTGGTGAGGTGTCTGCAGACACGTGTGTAGTGATGCGTTGAGTACTGATAAACATCCGCTGGATTTGGGATTGGAACGCAGAAAAATGCAGCAAAGATTCGCTCGTGACGATGCCAACGTCATCGGTATTACCGGTATACCTGAGCGTCAAACGTCGCAGTCGCTACGTTGAAGTGAGTGATCTCAAAATCCGATCTCCACACTGCGATGCGATGGAGAGCCTCGACGCTGGCTACGCGCTGCTGAGCGACGTGAACGCCCGCAATCGCGAGCTTCAGGCGCGATTGCGTAGCAGTTTACCGCTGCTCTGGACGAGTAATGCGTTGGTGATGACGAGCGCCGCCGGTCCCAGGAGACGGCGAGCAGTAGTTGAAGAGTCGGCGGTAAGCGAAGCGGATCAAATGCTCTTGGCAGTTGAGGGGCAATCGAGTCTACAGGTCAGTCAACGATACAAGCGCCGCGTGGAATGGGAGGTGGCGAGACGCATAGCGCGAGTCGACCGAGAGTTACAGCAGTATCCACCTGCGCAACGGTCCTGGAACCAGCAGAGGAAAGAGGTAAAGCCTGCTCAGTCTTTATCCTATAAACAACGCGCAAATGCGATGGGTAAACCGGAAGCTCGAGAGACTGCTCACGTTGGTCGAACAGTGAGAAGTGTGGTCAATTTTAATCAACAGGAGAGGAAGTATTGGGGGAAGCCTACGGGGGCTGATCGTGAAGTGCGGCGAGTGTTGAAACATATTGCAACGAGTCCACTCCGCGGTGCTGCAGAGAAAAAAGAGAATATGAAACCGAATGCAGCGACCGGGGCACCGTTTAAAGCAATTGATGTGAAAACCAGTAATGAACCGCCTATGTTGGAGGAACCAATAACAACGAAAAAGGATCTAAGCGAGCCACTAGATGGAAGATCTGTGCTAGAAGAAACCATGGAGAATAGCAAGACCGATGAACCTACCGATGCTCTCAAGTCAACTAGCGACGCATCATCAATTAAGCGAGCGGAGACAAAACCTGATAGTCCTCGTCAAGTTTCTAGCTTTCCGGCGGACGGCATTCTCACTAAAGAAAAAGACTCGATCACTAGTCTACCCCAACATTGTGAGGAAGGCGATATGTTCTCAATTGAAGATTATAGTCTTCGTCAAATGAAAATACCAGCAGAGGAGCGTCCGTCATCGTCCATTGGGAGACAAGTTTTGTCAGATTTCCGCACGATGCCGTCAGTAGCATCATTTGGAGCACAGCCAATACTATCTGGAGGCATGGGAAATGCAGGAGATACACGTTTGAACTCGGATGTTTTACGAAGACTTTTTAGCGATTTGGATACCGACAAAGATGGTCACGTGAATCGCATTGAAATGTGTATGGCTTTGCATCGCTTGCAAATTTCAGTTCCGACGACCAAAATCATATCATTCTTTCGCCATATCCATTCCTTCGGTGCGAAGGGTGCACGAAATCGCCATACTTCGCATCTACCGATGAAGGAAATGATCAATTATAAAGAATTTGTTGCATTTGTCACCGCTGCCTACGACCAGCAACAACAGCGAAAAGCGAAGCGACATAGAGCTCCCACACGGAACGAGCAGGTTCGGCCGCTACCCTCACCGTCGACATCATTGCCAATATATGTGCATCCAACGAATTCACCTAGAGCAAACCGATATGTACATACCACTCAACCCCCACCAAGAAAAGAAGAATTTCAAGTTTATGAAGTCAAAGATACCGACTCTGAACAGAGTGAAGCAGCAATTGAAGACCGAGTTATTAAGGAAATTCCGGATTTCCTGGTCAGCAGGATACTCGAAGACACTTCCAACGCAGCTAGTATGGAAGACAAGGATACTGCAGCCTCTGTCGTGAGAAGGAGTTTGGAGTCGCTAGTTGGGAAGGAAGCAGTAAACGATAAAATCGTGGGCGAAATCACTCAAGAGTTGATAAGAGAGCGACTACGAAACATTGTGGCCTTGAATCAGGACGCCACCGAAGATATTACCGGCTTGAAGAGGGCTGAAGCTTACTACAATGAGAAAATGACGCAAGGCAGTGCTGAATTTGGTTCTGCTGCTGAAGACGCGAGCTCTGAGCTGTCGGTCAACTGGGTTGACGTACTGACTGAAGAGCAAGTGAGTGGTTTGGTGCACCAGATTTGGAAAGACCGGCATGCACTTCGTCAAGTGTCGTTGACACCTGTTGTAGACGTTCGTACCGAAGATTCGCCAGATATGCCAGAAGACCCGATTGTTAGATGGATAGATGAAGCGACAGACACGAACGAGCTTTTAACTCCCCCCACACTCTCTGAAAAGGCTGTGCAAGCTTTTGAAGAGGATAACCTAGAGGAACCTTCGAGCGTCCCTGAAGATGTGGCAATTACTGCTTTTGAAGACGATCACGAAAGGATTGCGATCGTACCTGAATCAACATGCCATCCACAAACTCATCTCGGTAAAGCCATTTTGGATTCATTCGGTGGTTCTGATAGCTCTCGTGAATTGCACCGTCCCGTTACGTCGATCGAAATTTTGCAACAACTTCGTCAGCAAAGGCGACTGCATCAAAGCACTCTCCCCAACCAGCAAACACCTTCAAACGTTATCAAGAACCCAGGACCAAATGTTTCAGTTCGTGAGCAAATAATTGGCGTGCAAGTCAATTCGCTCGACGCGGAAAGCGTATTCTCCTCTGAAGAAGATCGTGTAAGCATCTCAGAAAGTGATGAAGAGCAGGTTCATCTCGTTAACATGGCTGAAAAGGAAGATTTAGAGTACCAACCGATCACAGAACCCGTACCTCTTACTCACAAAGCACTGGATCTAGATGAGTCTTTGAGTAATAAAAGCAGCTTTGAGCTGGCGAAGAGTATGTCGGTGAGTAGCAGCGGCGTTAGTTCCTCCTCAGAATATCACCACGCGTATGGGATGTATCGAGAGATTGATCGTCAGATTCATTCCAAAACTCGAGCCAGTCGTGACCATCGACATCTGTATCGGCGTCAAAGACGTTTGTCTGTTTCTCGAAATAGCGTTCCGGATTCAATTTACAGCGCAGAGTTATCGGAAGGTGAGCTATCGCATGAAGAAGCTTTGGATCTAAGTGACGGAGAAATATTTGGCGAATCCAAAAAAGCCTACGCCAGGTGTAACAACGCGATCTCAAGCGTAATGGTAAGTAAAGAAGAAGACAATCTTCACAGCTCGACTGAATGTGGAGAACTCCCACCATTGGTAAATTATTTGATGCCTGTTGCATGGGTGCTTTACGCTCTCATAACCTTGACACTAACACTTCTGTGCACCTTTTTCCTGATTACTCATAGATAAAAGCCCATGCAAACTTTCGCCGTCAATTGGTTGCTCAATCGACCTCCTCATCGTTTGAATCCGGCGAACTCGAAGACGGCGCCATCCCTGAAAAATAAGGAGCCACGCTATCCTGACGTAGCTGGAAGACTTTATAGAGCAAAGTCCTCGTCACTGCTCATATCACTACCCTCTTCCTCCACTTCGTCCAAATTTTCCGGATCAAGCAGTTCACCAGCACCATAGTCACGACCTTCGTCGTCATTGTCGAGGATTTTCCCTTTACCTGCCGCAGGTTTCATCTCGGTCAGAGATTGTTTTTCCTCCGCTTCGTTGGCAGCTTCGGGCACAATCAACTCCCGTGCGTTCTTAACCTTTTTCGCGACTTTCATGGGAGCATTCTGTTGCACTTGGCTAGTAGTTGGGCGCTTGGACGGAGTCATCACGCCACCCTTGGTAGTGCTCGACTTCGTTTTTTGGTCGGGTTCTCTGTCACTGCTGACCACTACATCGACTTCGTCTTCAAGTAGTGGAACTTCAGGGACCATCGCCAAGCTCGATAGTGTAGGATCCTTAGCGGTTAATACTTTTTTCTTTCGAGATTGGCGACGACGCTGACGTTTAGCTTCTTCATTCTCCAGGTGCTGCTTCCAAGCAAGCTCAAGGCCGTATTTTTGCTGGAGTTCGTCTTGCGCATCAGCCAAATTGACCTTCAACAATATCCGAGGTAAGTAAATAATCGCGTTCTTAAAAACACCTGCACAGAGTTTTACCTTCCCATCCTTTAGAGAGTGGATGATCGCTTCCACTGCTTCAGCACGCACCTCCAAAGGATCCTTTCATAATCCAACACTGTCAAACTCAGGCCGAGTGATTTTTTGTTAGATTCGTTTACCAACCTCTGGAAGCTGAATATGCGCAGCCTTGCACTTTTCTACAAGCTCTGCGAGAGAGCGCTGTGCTTGGCGAAGATTCATCTTCCTTTGACGCTTTTGACTTTTGTTCAGGTTTGAAATTGGTTTTGTCAAAACTTGGGACGAGGTCTCAACTTGACTGTCGTGAATTTCACGACGTGAAAAGCATCAACTGTCATAAGCGACTCCATGTTATTGGTTTGTGCTAACCTACATGTAGTACTTAACGTGCTAAACTCAAAGCTCAATGAATACTTGCCTCACTTAGTCACCGGCAGCGCCTCGTCGTCCCCGTCGTACTCGCTAAAAGCAGCCGCAAGTCCTTCATTCAGTAGTTGATCCACTTTTGTAGCAACCGCGGGACCCACGTGGTCCAATTTCTTTGCTTGCGCTCCCGATGTGATGACAAATCGGGTATTGCGGATCTCCTTCGCAGCTCGAAAACGTGCAAGTCCTCGCTGGGTGTACCCGTGGGTCATTTCATACTCGCCTAATCGCACCAATTGGTCCACTAACGACTGATTTTCGTCTTTTATGGCAAGTGTGGCCTCCACTTGCTCTTGAATGCGACTCTTCTTCGGGTATTTCGTCTTCTTCTTACTACTCGCCACAGGACTCATGACTTTGGCAACCAAGGCAGAAGTTTCGTCGCAATCGCTATCGCTGTCGAGAATCACGTTGCGGCGTTTGCGTTTGGGCATATCATCCATAAGCGTGCGCTTCTGGCGGCCCACCACACGTGGTGACACCGCTGTAGCGGCTTCCGTCTCCATCGCATCAGTATCTTTGGCAAACTTGGTCTTGAGCTGGTCAAATGCCTTTGGGGCCTGCAAATAACCCAGCCCGTGGTGCTTTGTATTTCGCAAAGCCGCGATCACCTCTCGTAGCGCCTGCCATGGGTTCTAGACGCAGCAAATGGGGTTCAAGCAACATTGTCAGCAAGTTAACTCGAAAACTCTGTTCAGAATGCTGGTGATCACCTCCGGCAGCTGAATACCCTGTTCCTCGCACTTCATCAAAAGATCCGAGATCGTCGTTTCCGCCTTCATCCTTGCTATTCTTCAACAGTTCGGCCCTTGCTGTTCTTGTAGAGATTCCAACTGTAGTACTTCGAAGTAGTGAAGAAGAAGGAGAAAAGCTCAACGCAAGGTCTCACACCAACCTCTCGCTTCAACTTGCCTTTGTGTGGTCCACCATTTAGTGATGTGAAGAACATAAAACTATTATAACACATGCAACCGATCTCGTTTGAACATTTGAATTTGAAAAATTGGGCCACCTTTTCGCGGCATCTTTGCCCATTTCTGCATTCTCGACATCATTGTCACTTTCTCGTCTCTCATCCAGCGATGCAGGACGGTGTGCCCTTCATGATGTCCCCCATGGACTCGGCAGGCGAGGCGTGTCTGGCGAAGGCACGTGCATGTATCCGCAAGACGTTCGGGCCAGGTGGTAGCGGACGTCGTACCAAGCGCGCGCTGGAAATGGCGGACGAGGCGCCGACACCAGCCAAGACACCGCGCACGAAGGTGCGCCAGCGGATCGCCAAGGCGTCGCAGCTCAACACGGAGAACATGTTCTTTCAACAATTCGGTAGCAGTGAAGAGCTCATGCGCGAGGAGTTTGACCTCGCCCGGCCAGCCGGTCACCCCGTCCTCAAGGCCTCGCGACAGTACGCAGCAGCGGGTGTAGCAAACGCGTCAACCCATACTGTACAGCAGACAGCAGGAGCCCCCACCAGTTTCTTTTCCTTCTCATCAACGACATCCACAGCGTTCACTAGCTCGCTGCCTGCACCGTCGACGGCGAACGTGAACCAACTGACACGACCCACACGTATCCGAACGCCACGCAAGGCGGCAGTTAAGAGAGGACGAGCAGGAGAGAGCAGTGCCGAGAAAGCTCTTGTGCTAAGAAAGCCGCGACTGGGCGGCGTCAGTGCCACAAGTATTGACTACGCCAGTGGAGGCAACTCGACGATCAGTAACCAGACAGCAGCTCCCTCGAGCTTGGACACCCGGACATCTTTTGCGTTTGTCACCAACCGCGGTGACAGCCTGTCGACCAGATTCTTCTCGAGATCACCAAGCAAGTTCCAGTTCTCGTCGAATGCCACGAGACTGTTCTCCCAGCGCCAGGCACCGCTGCGGTGATTTAACCCCGTCATTTATTGCCAGGCACAATGAAGAACATCAAGACAATGCAATGCAAATTTATTTGACCAGCGAGAGGAGAGAAAGATTGATAGTGTAGTTGTAGTCCAAAGAAGAAAACAGTCATTGTTGAACTGCAAATACAATACAAATTGCAGTCCGAAACAGCGTTCTTCTAGTTCTTTGATCTCTTGTTGAACGGTATTCCAGTGTGGCATTCTAATAGATCATGGCCTCCATGCGGTTCAGTCGCTCGTTAGTGCCCGAAGGAAGACGGAACTTGATCATGCCTGCGAATGTGACGAGGAGTTCGGCCTTTTCGCGCAGAGCAGCGATACCGGCACGTCGGATTTCGCCAGAGACCTGAGTTTTCAGGCGGTCCGCATCACGCACAAGACACTCCATATATCCGAGCAGCAGAATGTGGAAGTTCTGACGAACACTCTCGTCGAAAGCGAGGAAGCGATCCACACACAGCGATAGGTTACTCGAGTTCTGGGTCGGTACAACCTCCAGTTCATCCACAAACCCGATGGCGTCTTCGTACTGCTGCTTCTCGAAGATCTCCAGGAAGATGCTAATGTTCAAAAGTGTCTGGAAGGCAATAGCGGCCGTACGTGCATGCCGGTTGGCTATAACCTGGACCCATGGGAAGCGCATCCATTTCTCGGCAAACTCCTTAGCCTCACGGAACCACTCCTCACGCTCTGGCCGTGTGGCAGCCAGCGTCGAGCTGAGTTGCGAGTTCAGCAGCACGATAACACCCTCAATGTCACCGGCGCTCTTCAACAGAGCAAATGCATCATGCGGGCGACCGCGAGCCTCAGCCTTGCGTGCTGCCGAAAGAATAAGCTCCTTGACCTCATCTTCAGGCTCGTCCTTGAGCAGGTGATCGTATAGTCCACGAGTACGTGAGCCATCTGTGTTGTTAGTGAATCCTGCGAGCACATCGAACTTGCGTGTGTCAAGTAGCAGCTCCGCGAGTAGCTCCTTCTTCGCTGTCAAGTCCGAAATGCACGCCACATAGTCTGCAGCCTCCGCGGCATTGGCACGCTGGAACCCATGAATGTATTGGCGAACCAGGCGCACCATATCGACTGTTGTCTCGTCTTCCTCTCCCATTGAGAACGACGTACATTCCAACAATCCGTAGTGGCTCAGAGTAATTGCGAAGTGTACCGCTTCCAGCAGGAAACCCTTGGATGCCAGGTATTTAATTGCCTTCTCGAATTCCTGCGTGATGAGCAGAATCTCGAAGTACAGGAACGCTGAAAAATTGCCACCACCAGGCTGTGCGCCGCCTTCGAAGTGGGTCGGACCAAACCTTTGCATACTCTGGGATAGCTTGGTAATTGTGTAAGTGCTGTCCGGAGCAGAACTGGTTGCTGCTACGCGCTGGATAAAGCAGAGGCGCTGCCACAGATAGTCCTCCACAGTTGTCGTGATGCGTTGCTCATTGGCATTGACGTTACCGAAGCACAGCAGGTTCACAACACAGCGTTCAAATGGGTTCACGACAGACACTGCGTCGATCGAGGAGCTCACCAAGCGGTGGTAGCGGTCCACCAAGCGCTCAAACTCGGCGGGGAATTGCTTGGAAAAGGCATTCAGCGGGTTAGCGGTACGGTCCGCGTACAAGCTCTTCTGGTGTGCACGGTATTTTAACGCACAGAGCACATCGCCATCAATGGTGGACTCCTCGCCTGAGTTTGACAGCTTGGTCACGAGATTGACTGCTTCTTGGTCACCTCCACAGCGCAAGCAGTAGTAGATAATAGCCCAGATATTGTCCACGTCCGTACTGCTGCCACTGCCGTTGGCAGCATAGCGCGAGCTGTGCAGATGCTTCACGAACGCGCGGATAGTAGCCACTAGATCCGGAATGCCACCAATAGCAAGACTGTTCTTCTGTACAGTCTCCAGTACGAATGCACGGAACTGGTTCTCCAGGAATACACGGGCACCAAACGCAAGACGATGCTGGAATAGCTTGCGTTGCGCTTCGTCGGTTCCCTGTCTCGCAGTCTGGAACTCACGCTCCGCCAGCTTTGGCGCACTGGGTTTGGTAGAGTCTCCACCTGCCAGCAAGTCGTTCACGAGCTGCCAGCACTTGAGCACAGCCTCCCACTTGGATCCAGTCATCGACACCGACACGTTGGACGAACATAGTCGCTGGAAGTGGCGCGCGAGTTCGAACTGACTGCGCGTATTGGGCACGCGGCTGCTGTTGAGCTCCTTAATGACGGAATAGTACTGCTTCATCTCTTCTGTCATTGCGTTCTCTACTTGCAGCTGCGACATATGCAGCGACGGCGTTCCGAAGCCTGAGCTGGTAGACTGGAAGCGAGGCTGGCCAGCGAAAGACGCGCCGCTGAGTCCCAGACCGGACGCAGACTCGAGAACCTGGCGCTTCTCCCGAACTGCAGAGGAGAAGATGCTGCCGGCAGCCTCGTCCGAGTCCAGGACGCGTGGATAGTTGCGGATACCGAGCTGTTTGGCCCCTCCAAGGTCTTCTAGTAGACGCTGCTTGGCGTCCTCGAAGTCGTCGATCATAGCGCGGTTCATACGATCGTGTGTGGCCTCCACTGTGCGGCGGTTAACGTCCTCGATGGCCGTGAGCACGATCATTTCGTGGTGGTGAGCTAGATATCCCTCCAAGTCCGTCTCGCCCAGCGGCGTCTCAGGCTCAAACTCGGGCGCGATCTCGAACTGCTTCAGCTCCTTACTGAGTTTCTCTGCGTCGATACCTTTGGCTGCAAGTAGGAAATTGGCCTTGTCGGCCCCTGCGGCGGCTGGGCGCTTGCGGCTTCCAGTAGAACTGGGTACCTGGGCGTTAAGTGCACGCGACGCATCATCCAGCTGCTCCAGACGCTTCTCCAGCCGAGGGATCCCCAGCTCACCCAGGGACGTCGTCAGCTTTAGCGAGCTCTGGTATAACGCCCGGAAGTCCACGTCGTTGGAAGCCATGGCGAGCAGATCGAGAGGGGGCAGCAGGTCAGTGCGCGCCCAAAAGCAATGGAGGACGCGGGATGCGATATGGCGGGTTTCGGTAGAATATGCAATTAATAAGGTCATTGGTGTGGTGTACCTAAACCAGTAAGTTGAAGTGGAAGCGCAATCTGAGTTGTCATTTTGCACACCTGCTGTGAATCACAGCGTTTTTTCTAGAGCAGAAGCACTCCCAGCTCCGAGTTACCATTCCGTGTATCGGAAGTATGGCCGTTCGTTTGCTCGAACTCGAATCATTTGTTGCACACTCGCTGCTGTATGAAATCAAGCAAGTTGTTTTTATTGTATGGTTTAGCGCTGGTAACACTCCGGGTGAATCAAGCAAGTTGGCTCCATCTTTTTCGGCGCTGCTATAATTCAGTTGTTGTTGTCTTCGGTTGGACTCGCCATCATTTTTGTGCTTCTACACGATGTAACTCTTGTTTGAGCACCACGAAAGAAGCGTGAAGGTGATGATTTTTTTTTTTCAGATTCAAAACTTGCAGGAAATGACTGCCAACGCAGCTATTATATCACCAAGCAAGTGAACCTGAACTGTTGAATACCAACATTTGTGGTTGCTCAAAACCAATTCTTGCAAATCATGGGCAGAACGAGGGGTATCTGCACAGTCAATGGCAGTGATGATGGAGATCTCAATGATACAAGGCAGCCAGTGAATCCACAGCCGTGCCGCTGTTGCCGTGCACAGTACAGCAGCAGCGCCGCCGGCCTCGCTTCAATCCTTGAGTCGTTGCATCGTTGCGACAGCGCCGTTCGCTAGGCCGGACCAAAGACGCGGCGTGGCGGGTACAACACCACCCGATTCGGCTCAGAGAGAGCGGAAGATGTCCATTACCTACGGATGTCGCTCGCTCTACCTTGGCAATGGATGAAGTTGATAGCAGCCTAATCGATAGCCATACCAGCACAATGGCCGTGCATCAATTCAGTGAGTCTCCACTGGCTCGCACTCGGCAAGCCAGGTTCACCAACCACTTTTTGGATCGCCTAGAGCTGGATCTGGCACAAAAAAACATCAGTGTTTTACTATTGAAACACCCCTAGCCCGTGATTTTAGAGGGGGTGAAGAGGAGTGATGGTCTCATTCCATCGTCGATCGCGAAAAGGGAAAACGCGGCGTGCGGCGATCGACGCAGACCAAAGAAGCAGTTCGAGGACGCGCAGTCCTCGTGGAGCGAGTCCGTGCGAGCAGCAGCAAGCGGCGCGTGCGTGTGCTCACTCTCGTTGCACAGCTAGCGATCCCCAGCGCTGGAGCGCGAAGAATCTGTCTTATTAAGTACGCTCCCTCCCCTTGTTATACCAATCTCCCTCTCAAGTGATATCCATGTCAACCAGCTGGCTTGGAGATCATAACCCTAAGGTTTTCACTATGAATAAGCAGCTAACCTTCACTCTGCATGATTGTCCAGGCAGGTTTACCCTCAACGTTAATCCAAGAGTGGCGCCATGGCGTGGACCTGTACGGCGTGCGAGTTCGCAGCCAATGAGGACGGCCAGGAGGCGTGTGTGGCCTGTGGCTCGGAACGACCCGAAGAAGAGGAGCAGCAGCAGGAGACGGACGCTGAGTCGACGCAAGCAACGAAGGAGAACGGCGACTCTGGCCCCGAGGTCGTAGTCATTGAGCTGCCGGCCAAGGAGAAGCTTGGCGTGAAGCTTATGCCGCCTAAGGACGGCGTGATTGACCACGGTCTGGCCATTGATAACATTAACAACCCATTGCTAGAGAACAAGGTGCAGGCCGGAGATCTCATTGTCGCTATTGGAGGACAGAATGTGGACGGCATGGGTTTCTCCGATGCTATTGATCTGATCCGAAAGATGCCACGGCCTCTTGCTATTTCTTTTGAGATCGACGAGGTTCGACGTCAAGAAGTTGTGCGCGAGAAGTTCCAGCAGAACAAGGATAATGATCTGGACAAGGAGCTTACCACGTACGCTGTGGTGTTCGACAATGGACCCATGGGATTGAACCTGGAAGAAGCAGTGCGATACGGTATTGACGGTGCCGTTGTGCGTGCACTGAAGGGCCAAGCCAAGACGAGCGGTATGATTTCAATCGGTGATATCGTGTACAAGGTGAACGAGACGGACGTGCTATGTATGCCGTACCTTGAGGTCATGAACGTTCTTCGTAACGCGACAGCCCCCAAAACACTGCAGTTTGTGCCCAAGGACAAGCTCGCTGATGTCCAGCGTGTTAACTCGCGGCATTCGGAGTCGTTCCGACTACGTGAGTCGACGTCGCATGTGAAGCAGAAGTTGATGAACAACCCGCGTATTGTGAAGGATGATGGCAATGAAGGCGACGATAACCAGTCGATCGCGCAATTGATTCTGGATAACCAGGCAGCGACTATCAAGAAGGGACGCATGTACAAGCAGGGTCGTGTGATGCGCAATTGGAAGTCTCGATACTTCGTGCTGAGTGTGTCGAAAGTGGAGTACTTTAAGAGCCCAAGCTCGACAACATCGCGCGGTGAAATGAGCTTTCTGAACCATCGTTGTACTGTGCGTTCGCTGCCCGGAACAGGCGACGTGGTGTGCCGGTCTCCAAACGTGACGGCAGAGTATTTGCTGGAACTTCGCGTTGATGATCGTCGAATGGTAATGGCCTGTACGTCTGAATCGGACAAGAAGGGCTGGATGGATGCTGTTAAGCTGGCTATCGATGCCTCCAAGACTGTTAACCGCACACAAAGCCTTGGCGAGTCGCTACGGGAAGCCAAGGCGTTACGGACACAGCGTACGGAGAGTCTTTCGATGGATGGAACCTTCTTGGACCGAAACGCTGGTGGACGTCTGTCGCAGTTCAACTATGAGGCATTCTCAACGCCAGTTATTCACGTTGGTGTTCTGTCAGCGACTAATTTGACCAAGTCGGGCAGCTCAGTGAACGCGATATGTGAAGTTACGGTCGGCGCTGAGACCTTCAAGACTTCTGTAGTCAAGAACCAGCGATCTCCTGTGTGGAAGCAGGATAACTCGGCTTCGTTCGAGGCTCCCAGTGATGACATGGTGGTGGAGATCCGTATCTTCGACGAGCACTTGTTCCGCGCGACAGAGCTGATTGCGACACTTACGATTCCTTTGAAGTCGTTGCCCAACATGCAGAAGACGACGAAGAAGTACCCTCTGGCTCTCGGTAGCAGATCTGCAGGAGCCGTGTTGACTTTGTCACTGGAATACGTGAACAAGCAGAAGGCGTACGAAGAAGACCAGGAGCGTGGACGTCTTGGCGACGACTTGAACAGCAACGGCATGATGAACGAGCGCGATGAAATGGTCAAGATTAAGGCCGAAGCTCAGATGGCTGCCGATGAAGCCACGCACCACGCTGCTCGTGCCCAGGAAGAAGCGCACATGTTGCTTGAGCAATCACGGCAGAAGGCTGAAGCAGCTATGGCTGCAGCTCGTGAAGAGCAGCGAGAGGGTAAGGCGGCTGTGGAGAAGGCTATGGCGGAAGCAGCTCGAGCAAAGGAGGAAGCAGAAAAACAACTTGCCGAAGCGAAGCGTGCACAGGAAGAAGCCCAGAAGCTGATTGAGGCTAACCGTCGTATTCAGGAGTCCGATGTCCAAGGACCGTCGATTTACGCTGTGTACCGCAAGATGATTCAGGACGGACACTCGAACGATGACGTGAAGAAGAAAATGCAAGAAGATGGCATCGATGAGATGGGCATTGAGGCGTTCTTTGACGGTATCAACTCGTACGACGAGAAGATTCGTGCCCTGCAGGCAGAAGTGGAGAAGCTGAAGCGTAGTCGTTCCGTGCGACAGAAAGATGAGCCGAGGGCGCAGGACATGCTGGCCAACCTGGATATCTCTAGCGACCAAGTTAAACTGCTGCGTCGTCTGTTGAAACTAGAAAAGCAGTTGCAGCAGGCTGGTATTGCTGTTGCCGCAGATATTCCTTATGAAGAGGCCATGGCGAAGGTGCAAGAAATCTCCAAGCGTATGCAGGAAATCGGTTCGGCAGATGTGACCCACCCGGACCCTGCGATTCAGAAGCAGCTTCGTGAAGAGTACTACCGTCTTGAACAGGATATGGAGAAGTACAACACTGCTCTTATGCTGACTGACGAGTACGCTGCTGAAGAAGCAAGGAAGGAACGCGAGTGGGAGGAGGAGAATTATGATGAAAATGTGAAGGCGCTGAAGGCGATTCGGCGGATGATGCCGGTTGACGTGAAGAAAATGTCCGAAGCGGATCTCCAGACTGTCAAGTCACCGACGGGCAAGACACTTCCTCGTGATGTTGCTCGTAAGTTCAAGCGAACGAACGTGCTGGAACTGATTCGTATGGACCCAGCAGATATTGCCAAGAATCACCCGTCGCTGCTGGAAAATCTGCGTGTTACAGGTCTCACAGTGACGGAGCGTCGTGCGTTGCACATGCACTTGCGCGACGTGGCGGAGACGTGGAAAGCCCAACAGGGTGAAGAAATGACAAAGAAGAAGTTCGAGTGGTTTAAGACGCTCAAGGAGACATTCAAGACCGTTGTGAACTCTTACAACAAGCACGTGAAGCAGTACGGACCGGCAGATAACCACCCCTACGCCACACGCGACGACCCGGACATCGGTTGTCCTATGATTGGCAAGCAATGTCCCATCAAAGCTAACCGAGCTCCTGCGTACGATCAGGATCTGGGATACCCCGATGGAGATGTTTACATGGAGTCTACGGTCCAGAAGGGTAACCCCGATGATGCTGGTGCACGAGCTCTGGCCGAAGCGCAGGAATTGGCCCGAGCGAAGCTCGCTAACTCTCGTGCTGACGCCTTGAAGAAGCACTACCGCAACGTTCGTCTTGTTGCTGAGGCCAACGGTGCATGCGAATTGATCGACACATCGCTGGATCAAATCGAGAACCGGCAGTTGCTCTGGTTCCAAGCAAGACTCAAGCGCCGGCTGGAACGTACGGAGACGGCTGCAACAATCAAGGTGGAGCTGGCAGAATTTGGCGAGCTGGTGAACGAAATTCGTCTGGCAAGCTTGAAGTTCGCCGAGCGTTCGGGTATGAATCTGTCCGGTAAGCGGGACGCTTCACGAGATGCGAAGGATACGCGTTCATCTATCGAGTGTAACCTGGTTCTGCTGTACTGCGATGCGGTGGCTGACTGCTTTGACGGCATGGAGGAACGTATGGACGAGGTAAAGGCAAGTGATAAGCGGCTGCGTTCAGCTATCCCCGTGATTCGCGGCCTTCTGAAGGATCTGGGCGAAAAGAGTCGTATCACACTGGACTCGCTGAAGGACAAGGGCCCACCTGTTAACCGTCGCGTGAAGACGAGAACTGAGATCATGAAGGAAGCCAAGGAGAAGAACAAAAGTGCTGCTGCGCCTGCAGAAAGTGAAGCGGCCGAGGAAGCAGGTCCTGGTCCTGGTGGTCGGGCACCGCATCCAATGATGGCTGCCAGAGGTAGGGGACGTAGTGGTCGTGGTGGTGGACGCAATGACCTGTTTGCAGCGATTCAGGGACGTGGAGGTCGCGGGGGCGACGATGATGGTCCTCCAGGACCCCCTACTGACTTCCTGGCATCAATTCGCGGTCGTGGTCGCGGCAAGCCGGGAGGTCCTGGACGTGGCGATCTGTTTTCTGCGATCAAGGCACGTGGTGGTGGTGGCGATGATGGTGGGCGTGGTGGCCGAGGTGGCGACTTGATGTCAGCAATTCGAGGCCGTGGCCGTGGAGGAGGAGGAGGAGGTCCTGGACGTGGCGACCTGATGGCTGCTATTGCTGCACGGAAGAAGGAGTAGATAACTAGCCCCTTGTGATAGAAAGGAAAGCGAAGTAAAAGTGAAAAACTGATTGCAGCGTGGTTGGATTCCACACAGATTCGCGTTGGTGCCTGTAGCTAGTAAGGAGAGGAGAGGAGTAAAAACAAGAGAAAATAAAAAGAGAAAGATGAAAAGCAGTGCTTACAAGCGCTTGCTAGTTAGTCATTGCGGAACTTTGGTTCCGCCTTGCTCATGATAGCACCGACAGCCTGTACCAAGTCGTCACTGTACAACACGGCGGCATTGTGGTAGCGGACTTGCTCCAGTGAGTCCTTCGTCGAGTGGTCCCGTTGGTAGTGGATGGTTTGTTTAATGCCGCGAATAGTAAGCGGGCTCTTCTTGGCAATGGCCTTGGCTACATCCCCCACATGGCTCATCAGCGTCTCCTGGTCAGGTAAAGCTTTGAGCACAAGGCCAAGTTTTTCTGCTTCGAGTCCACCGAAGTTGCGACCCGTGAAGGCAAGTTCTTTGGCTTGACGCTCACCCACTAGCTTGGGCAGACGTTGGAGCGTGCCAACATCAGCGATAATAGCCAGATCTACCTCCTTCACCGAGAAAATAGCACTCACGTCCGAGTAGCACAGATCACAGGCAGTGATAAAGTCCACACCAGCACCAATACAAGGCCCGTGCACTGCCGCAATGACAGGCACCCGACAGTTCTCTGGAGCGGAGATTACCTTCTGAAACTTATCGATGACTCGCATCAGACGCTCTCGCTTGCGTCCTTCACAAGACTCGTCCATTGTGACCTTTTGCATCTGAGCAAAAACGTCCAGATCCATGCCGCTTGTGAAGCCGCGACCTTCTCCAGACACCACGACAGCCTTGACGCTTGGGTCCTGTTCCACCAGCTCGAAAGCTTCCGCTAGCTCCACCCACATCTGCATGTTCATGGCGTTCACGACCTTGGGGCGGTTGAGCTTCAAGTGCAGCACCCCAGAAGAAGCATCATCGTTGTCAAAACCCAGCGACAGCGTGTCAAACTTTGTGGACGCCACGTCCAGCGCCTTCGGAGACCCAGTCATCCAGTTCACGAGGTGCTCATGGTTGCTCTTGGATGCAAAGTGACGTTGTAGCACAGCGGTACTTTGGCGAGGGCGCAGGAGAACATTACGGAGAGCGAGCATGGTGCAAAGCGAGTTGTGCGTTGATGATGCAGTCATAGGATTCCGACGAGATAATGACGTGAAATGAGTGATGTAAACCACATAGAGTGAATCTGATTGGCCAACTACGTTGAAGTTGAGTCTATAGGTAACGTGCGGGTTTCTAAGAGCTGTAAAGGCTCAGTCTCGTATCGCGTTCTTAAGCAGGTCGGAAGATTTCTCGTAGGCGTAGAAAGTCACTGCGTTGCTGGGAAATGCTCGCAAACAAGCAGTGCCCAATCCGCTGAAGAAGATTCGCCAACCACCGATACGATAGAGCTGACGGGCCTGGTAAGCGATTTTGTGCTCTCCTGGCTTGTGGTTGACTGGAAGCGTCTGGATCGCAGACTTGATCACTGTTTTAAAGCATACAAACATGCAGCACATGGTTAGCCGACACCGTACTATCCTTACTCACCGACATCGAACAGCCTGGAGTTCCGAGATGCACAGCGAGCAGATGTACGCACCATCAAAAGGATAGGAAACCACCCAGGAAGCAACACCAGCAACACCACCCGCTGTGAGCATGGAGGTGGTGGGGCTGATGTTACCGTCGATCATCGTGCGCTTGGTGTATTCGTACAGCCAAAAGTAGACGGCGAACGACGGCACCTCACGCCACAGCGTGCATGTGAAGCCGAGGAAGAGTCCGGGTGTGCCTCTGGCTTTGAAAATATGCCGGATACAGTCCATCGGTCCTCGGTATTGGCTACTTCTGCGTCCATCTTGCACCTGAAGTCGGCATTTGATGAGCTCTGCAGGGGCAAGTGGAACGGTCTGCCAGAACCCACCGACAGCTCCAGCATAGAAAACGGACTTCAGCGTCGGGTTCTCCGCATTGTCGTCGATCATCTTCAACGTGCGCTCATAGACTGCGAACATGACGGCATTGGTAGCCGCGCTACCAACCACGGGCGACGTCATGCCCTTGAAGAAGCCCGAAAAACCCTCATGCTTCATCTGCACACGAGAGGAAAAGAAATCCCGCCCGTCAGTTCTTCGCGATCCTATTCGAATGGTAAGAAGAGGCTCTAACGTACAGTCTGGCGAGCACAGTCGAATGCACCATTGTAGTACTTGCTGTACGTCTGCAACCGCACTTTAACCTGCAGATGATGATACACGACGTCACTCAAGAAAGTGGAGGCCAAACTGTAGATTCAGACTCACAGTGTCGAACGGTTGTCCAACGACAACACCCGCGATGCCGCCGACAGTGCCGGCAGTCAAGTCAATCAGTACCGAGTACTTCTCCACGTTCTCCGCCATCGGACTCGGTGCTTGCGGCAAATCAACCGCTACTGACGTACATCTGCGCCATTGCCGCAATACTCAACACTTCCGCGGTGCGATTGGCTTAAAATGCGTTTTTCGTAATTACGTTTGCCACTCTTTTTACACACTGTACACAATATTGTGTAACCGGGGAATCCGCATTGGTTGGTTGGCTGGGGCTCATGGTGTTGTGGTGACCGCGTATTCTGGTTTTCCTACAAACCTCGCCGCTTATTTCCCGTGAAGATCCGCACTCGCCGGCAAGCTTTCTAGACACTTATTGTCAACATGTTGGTCCCCAAGACGAACCGTATCGCTGTGTACTCGTACCTCTTCAAGGAGGGCGTGATGGTTGCGAAGAAGGACTTCTCGCTGCCCAAGCACGAGGCCGTGGACGTGCCCAACCTCCAGGTCATCAAGCTCATGCAGTCGCTCAAGTCCCGCGGCTACGTCAAGGAGACGTTCAACTGGCAGTGGTTCTACTGGTACCTCACGAATGAGGGCATCGAGTACCTGCGCTCTTACCTGCACCTGCCCGCTGAGATCGTGCCGGCCACGCTCAAGAAGCAGGCCGCTCGTCCCACGCGCCCGCAGGCCCCGTCCGCTGGCGGCTTCGGCCGTGGCCGTTTCGACAAGGAGAAGGGTGTCGGCCCGTCGGGCGACTTCAACCCGGAGTTCCGCCGTGGTGGCCAGGACGGCTACCGTCGCGAGGCTGCTAACTAAGCAGTTGCAAACCTCGAAGGAAAGCGAGACGGGAGTATTTAAATCAATAAATCTCCTCTGATTGTCGGCTTCACGAAGAAAAAACGATCTCTATGTTATTTCTCGTATTGCTAATGTAGGTAAACTTACATTTCTTTTAGCGATGTCAAGACTTTTTACCAGGTGACGCTGTGTACTGTTGGAGCATTTGCCGCATGGCCTCAAGTTTCTCGGTGTCGGACAACGCACTTTTGACGCGTATTGCCATGATGACGCGTTCGCCAGCGTAATGTAAATCCTTGTGCACTGGCGTGTGTTCTTTCGTGGACTCGGGTGAAGAAGCGTACGGGTTTGAGCTTGTAGACGTTGCCCACTGGCTTGGCTCCTCGGAAATGGAGCTTCTTCGTGCTGTGTGATCAGTGCATTCGGTAACACTACGTCGAGACAAGAAGCTTCGAACGTCAGTGCGCTCCATATAATTGCTTTCACGTCTAATAGGCTGAAGAGCAAGCCCGATGTAACGGTAGTCAAGTGGCCTAGCCTCTGCGTTAGAGGGCTCAAATTTTTCAAGCCTTGCCGATGTCACACGATCCGATCTATTGATTTCAGTCTAAGCATGCAGAGCACAAGCAGCACAGCGAGATTAATGCACAGTACCGTAAAAGGTGGAATGAGATCGCCTAGTACCATTGGTGTTGACATCATTGCTTCCAGTTCTTCTAGGGGTGTTTTATTTTGCTACATGTACACAAATTGACTCAGCGCTGTGAGGATCGTAATGCCCGTAGCATGAGAAGTACCTCGTTTCGGAGATTTGGATCCGCCCCAAGGTTTAGCAGCATTTCCATGACCTTGACGCTCTTACCACGGACTGCATTCGCAAAATTGGTGAGTAACCAAAGCCTCAGCCCTAAGCAGTAGGCCTTCTACCTGCTTTGTGCAACGGGGTGTCTTGGTTTTCGCTGCGAGAGTTGATGTCTACCTTGGCAATAGAAACGAGATAACGCACAACCTCGTCGTGATCTTTTCGGCAAGCATGATGTAGTGCATTGCGGCCGTTGGAATCTATTGCTGTTGGTGATCCTCCTACTTTGATTAACTCCTTGATGCACTCGAGCGCTCCAACGTAGGACGCTGTAGACCAAAGATCTTAAGCTCAGCAACGACCACTGCAAGCACCGATATATCACTTATTTACCCCAGTGAATCGCATTCATTCCAAATCGCTGCAGAAGTTTCGAGCACTCAGAATCGACTAATACATTCCGAAGATGGTATTGCATCTAGCTTTACTCACATCCTTTGCGTTTGGATTCATCTTGCCCTTGGTGATCATCTCTCGTAGCTTGACGAGGTCTGATGAGATAGCATACCGCACGAACTCGGCGATTTTCTCCTGCGCTCGGTCCTCCGCTTGCATTCTTCGTCTTGACGCACAGGACCCCATGACTTCTGCAAAATGCATGCGCTTACTTTTGTGCAAGAATAGATGATGGAAAAATCGAGTTTACACGTTCGAGCGACAATTAACCATAACTGTATTCGTTACTACTCGACGGATTCTTCATTGCCATGAATCCAATCTCCTACTCCTGCTACTTCTTGGTGACGCATCAGCGTTGTTCTTTTCATTAGTGTTCAAACTAGTGCAATACTACTACGTTGCAGTACGTAGTAGCATTACCCAGTGTTCAAGACATGCATGAGTGTTTTGTTGAGTGTGTTTGCTACCATGGTTAGTCTCCAGCATTATTGTCGAAGTGACTAGCAAAAAAGATTGGGAATATGGTGCCATCAATCGGTTGGAGCAAGTTTTCCAGCGAGGCAACCGAAGTCACCAGGCGGTCCAGATGCTCAACAACCAAGACTTCGCTATTCAACTGTTTGCTTCG
Source organism: Phytophthora nicotianae INRA-310 (assembly GCF_000247585.1). Lineage (NCBI taxonomy): Eukaryota > Oomycota > Peronosporomycetes > Peronosporales > Peronosporaceae > Phytophthora > Phytophthora nicotianae. Next base: position 747,917 of record NW_008649009.1, on the reverse strand, counting down.
CTTGTCCCTCACAAAAGCGCAGAGCTTGCACGCGACTTCCACCGCCTTTCGACAGCAGGAGACACGCACTCTCCACATCGGGGCGAGATGCTTGACCCTGGGATCCCCACTGTGAAAGAGGGATCTCGCCAGAAGTCCAGTTGGATGTAGAATTCAAGCGCACGCACAAATAACTATCAACCGTCGAAGTTTCATTCCGCTAGGAAAAATTGAACTGCTTTTTTTTACTGCTTCCTCGACACTTGAGACCTTCCTCCCAGCCAGTCGTTTTGCAGGATCATCCATTGGATGATGGTAAATAAGCCAATCGAGTACGTTCTATTTAACAAGAAAAATAACAGTTAGCACTTCATCTGTCTAAGTTTAGTGACACACACTAAAACGGGGTGTCTGACCGATTTTGCGAAAAGTTAATTCCACAGCTGGAACAAGTGGGCCACTACCACCACAGTGGCGGCTACGATACTTTATGAAGGCCGCATGAGATCAAGACCACCATTGGTTCGGGTGTCCTCTGGGGACTCTGGGGACACTATATAATTACTCGACATTCTCTTAAGTCGGGCCTTTCAGCATCTCGCGATTTAAACGCGAGATTACACGTTGTCATTCACATCGTTGAGGAAGGCGGCGAAATTATTAACCGCAGTTGGCGCTGAATGCAAGGCTGATCAGGCTGGATCACAGGCTGAGCACCAGCAGGTTCGTGCCAGCTGCACCACCTCGCCACGCAGCACAGACTTCGTGGCTCTTCGAGGCGTCCTGCAAAATGTCTTCACCAGTTGGCGCTGCGAAAAAAAAAAGCAGTACAGGGTACGCACGCTCCCAAGTCGGTTTTGTTGGCCACCAATGGTGGCTGCTCGCTCACTGCTGCCAGTGAGGCAACCTTCAGAGAAAGTGGTGGAGCTGAGCTTGGGCGGGTGTCTGGATTTCTAGTATTTTCGTCGGCTAGAAACCTGAGCGGTAATAATACCGTGAACGGACCCAAAGAGAAGCAGCAAGCAATTATCGCCATGCGACGCTGTTGTTGGCCTCACCGGAACACTTGAAATAGGTCTGCTGACCATTTTTCTATTTTTCTGTAAAAGTTACGGGACAAAAAAATCGTCTAATCGATGACTTGGCATTTGTAAGGCAAAATGAACCCGTCGGGTTTCGGGTTCAAACCCGCGGGTCCTTTTGAAAATAAACCCGAAAATCCGAATTTCCGGCTCCTCTCCCTGGTCCGAGTGTTTGTATGGGCCTCACTAAGGTTTAGTATCAGACCAGAGACTTCCGCGTCAAGGTGCAGTGGCTTGTCCGCGCGTCGTACCGCTCTCGTTAGTTGCCTATCGGCTGCTCCCCGCGATAGAAAAGATAGACCTCCTTCGACTCGCGTGGTCCCGCCCAAAGTGGCGTAGTAGCATCAGCTAGAAACTCATGACGACCTCCAGCACCGTCTCGACGCCCTGCTCGCGGCCGCCACCGGAGCCTCCGCTGGTGCGCACAACTACCGAGCAGCGCCTGGATGCACGCCGACGCTCAGTAACTAAAATTACTGGACGCAAGCTCCGTGTGCCGCGTAAATTCGTGGTCACCGACGTGCCCGACACGCCTGAGGAGCCCCGAGAGGACGACGAAGAAGACAACAACAACAATAACAACTACGAAGACCTATCGGCCTCCAGCTCGTCCGTGCGCAAGGGTAAGACGCAAGTCAGAGGTCGCTTCACCATCACTGATCTGTCCCCGGAATCGCCTGAGGCGTCACCTGAGCGGGAAGACCTATCGGTGTCGATGGGGCCGACGCCCTCGCGCGCCCTCGAGGCCCCGCGACGACAGGCGTCCAGGAGAATGTCAACTCGGAAGCCATTCCAGTCAGCGGGCGACGTCCGCTCCTCAGTCGGTCTGACGAAGGCGAGGCTTTCTCTACATCAGCAACAGCAGCAACAACAGGAAGCACCGGCATTTGCGTCTTTCCAACGGCCCGCGGCGTCTTCGCCTTCGTCGCGTTCCATGCGCGCGACGTCGCCGGCCCGACCGATGAGCAACCAGATCACCCACCAGAACAACAACCAGAGCCAGACGGTGTTTGACCACCACTTGGAGTTCCTGGAGAAGGAGACGCACGAGATGAAGTCTGTTCTGGAGAAGATGGTGGCTACTAATGCCCAATGGATCGAGGCTCTGACCTCTGCTGGACTTGTCCACAGTGCGCCTAGATTAAGCGAGGCCTCTATTTCGGAACCAGTGACCCCTGTGGAGACGCCCCTGGAAAAGAAGTACCGTGAAGTCGAGAAGGCGTACACGGAGCTGCAGGCCAAGTACGAAGATGTGTGTCAGAAGAGCGAGCGCCTAGAAGTGAAGAACGCCATGCTGGAGATCCGTCTTCAGCAGCAGATCAACCGCTCGACGATGCTACGATCGCAGCTTGACAAGCTGACTCAGTACACGGAGAACCTGATTGGCGAGTCATCGGAGCCAACGCTGCACGACTACAATTCGGACTTGACCTCGATCTTTGGCGAGCAATCAGAGGCGCATTCTCCCACTGCGGATGAGATGACGAGTGGCGGCGAGTATGGCTTTAATTATGACGTGGTGAAGTCCCGACGGCAACGTTGGCGTGGCGTGGATGAAGAATGCATGTCGGACACGAGCACCGAGGGCGAGTCGGTGAGGAAAACCTCGTCGCCTCCGCCTTACGAGCAGGATGATGGCAATAACCGGTACTTCAGCGACGTGGAGCTCACAACTGCAGACCTCACCGACCTCACCTCTAGCAACAACAACGACAGCTCTACAGCTCTGGACTCGCTGCTGGATGCTCAGTGCAGCCAACTGCGTCAGTCTCTGCGCTCGAAGGACAGGGCGGATGGTGATGATCACGTGTCTGTGATTGAATCGCTGGATTCGCTGGCTGTGTGTCCATCGGTCACCAACTGCGACGAGTACGAGGGAGACAATCAGATTGGCCACTTAGGACCGCTGTCGAATGGACTGAAGTCCGATCTGCTGGAGCACAGCAACTCTGTAGCTTCACTCAACTACTCGACAGTATCGTCAACCTCGTCGTTAGCTGGCTATGGTCTCCACTTGGCAACCATGGCCCAGTCCAAGTCTGGATACTACGCCAGTGTGGCTGCTACCAGCTTGTTTGGTCCACACCCGGAGCCGTACCCGACCGCCTCGAATCAGCAGAACACCCGACAGGATGACGACACGGTGTACAACGTTCTTAGCCCGGAGAACCTTCGTTTCCACGACTGCCAGTCTCTACTTCAAGCCGCCGAAGAGAGGAACGCACAAACGTCAGCCACGCGACGTGGGTTCCCCTTTACGACGAGGAAGAAGGCCCATTCTTTGCCGGGGGCGAATGAAGTTCCCGAGCGGACACAATCGACTGGCAGCTTGTTCCAGCGGTTTGCTGTGCGGCGGCGATAGCCTGCTTTCTCCGTTCCAGTCTCATATCGTCCTGAAGCCCCTGCATTAGACGCAGATGCAGGGAGCTCCCCTTGTTTCCATAGCAACCCCCCAGTACCAGTAGTGACGTCTGTCGCCAGCATTCAAACCAGAAACAGCTCGACCGCGTTGGCGACATTATGAGGAAGAACACGTGGCAGCTCGACCCGAGGGCTCCTGCTTGTCGCTTCCTATGTGTTTTGGCAGTAGTGGCACATTAGCACAGCGACTCTCCGAGAGCGCATCGAAGTATCCAAAGAACTACTTCCACAACAACGTTCTCACTTCAACGTTTCGCTCAACGTTTTCTTTTTGTGCTCAGCAATAATGGATATTCTCGCTTCTGATTGGTTGAAATTATAGTTACACGTTTGAAATTTGAATTTGAGATCGGTCTGGCGGCCATGGCGGCCGCAGGGCGATGGCAGCGCGAGTACGAGCGCGACTGGCGCCACTACGCGCGTCAAGTGATCGCTAACCGCTTCGGCAAATACGCACTGCAATGTTCTCCAGCCGTGACGCAGGAGGACGAGCGTCAGCTTCGAGAAGTGCTGGCGTCGGTGGGTATCAAGCACGCTCCGCCCAACCATAGTCGATGGCAGGCGCCTATCCCCGCGTCACAAACGCTTTCAGCGCCGCAGGACTCGATTATGTCGGAAGGATCATACGTCTACAGCACCCCGCCGTCGCCAGACAGTCAGAGCATGTTCCCGGCGTTCAGTTCGCAAGATTTCGCGTCCCAGTCGACCCCTCAACGCCGCGTGAGTGCCTCGCAGCGATTGCAATTGCGAATGGGCGATGTATCGCCTATTGCAGACAATAGACGCACTTCGATTGAGTGTGCAGGCACAATTTCGCCGTCTTTAGGAGCTGCAAAGTCACCCTGGACACCCGGTCAATGGTCTCCGAAACCTGCTAGAAAGACGCGACGAACCCCTCGTCGGTCACTGGAACCGAGTTTCAGAGAAGATCTGGATGTGTCGATGCAGTCGATGTATTTGAGCGACGACGAGAATGAAAGGACTCACATGGATGAAGAGGTGGAGGTGGAAGACACACAGATGATCGATATGTCTGAAGCACATGGGGAAGAGGAAAAGGCTGCGGTGGCGAAGGAAGCAGATTGTGAAGAGGACAAAGAACAAGTGCAGATTATCGAGTGTGAAGATAAAGATGTGGATGACAAAGCTGTAGTAAATCTGGTAATGGGCCATAACGATTCTGAAGAGCTGAACGTATCTAAGGAACTGGTATTTAGCAGTGATAGTGAAGAGGATGATGGCAACGAGAAGGCTGGGCCTGAAGAAGAGGACGTGATCGAGGTTGAAAAAGCGAATGTAAATACGCCAATCGTTCCTGAAAGCGATGACCATCCTGTTCATCAATCGCCTCCATCCGAAGATACAACTAAGAGGCCGCCATGGGCTTCAGAACCCGACTATGAGTTTGGCAATGGAACTGAATACAGTAACGAGGATCAGCAACAAGACGTAGAGATGCTTGAGCCCGAGCAACTTGCAGTGGAAAGTGTCCCTTGCTCCCCAGTTGCAAGTCAACCTGTTGGAGAATCTACTCAAGAAGACACCAGAATCGCAGCAAAGACAAAAAAAGCTTCAGCGAAATCACACAAACCGTCAACTCCCACTTCTGTCAAACGCAAGCGCGTAGTAAAGCAACATAACCCTGCGACTACAAAACGTTCAACCTTCGCTTCACCCACAGCGTCCTCAGCTCGAAGAACATCGTACGCGACCCCCACAGCTTCGTCAGCAAGAAAAACCTCTTATGCAACACCCATAGCCTCGTCAACGAGGAAGCGAACGTATGCTACCCCTACAGCTTCTTCGGCAAGACGCACAACGTTTGCTTCTCCAACAGCTTCGTCAGCAAGGAAAGCGCCTCATGGTTCCCCTACACCTTCGACGAAGAGAGCTGTCCAAACTCCTCCAACTGCTCCACCGGCTTCTAGATCTGCTTTATCGCGGAAGCGTGCAAACCGAGGCGCGCTGCTGCATACTAAGCTACCTCTGGAAATGGAATATCGCTTTGCAAGTGATCGACGCCGACGTCACAGACGTCGAAAATCCCTAGCAGCGAAGCCCGGAGTATTCCCGTACGTCGTGCCAGAACTCATGGTAGAACTGCAACCGTATCAGAAGGAGGCGCTGCAGTGGATGCTGGAGAGAGAGAAGGACTCTGGCGATCCTGTTACTATTGATCAGCAACGCCGCGGAGATGCAACTGCGGTTGACGCTTTGGTTGCGAAGGTATGTGGTGGAGTACTGGCGGATGAAATGGGACTTGGAAAGACTGTATGTTGCCTTGCTCTTATATGCGAATCTCTTCGTCAAGCTCGAGAGGCTGATGCTCAAGCGAGAGGCAAGACAGGCAGCACAGTGCCGCGGCTTACACCTCCGACACTTATCGTAACGCCGCTGTCTATCTTGTCGCAATGGGAACATGAGATTCGAGCTAAAACGAACTTGAGCGTGGTGACGTATCAAGGTACTACACGCAAGAGCTTCCGCTCTGCCACTCAGTTCATGGGAGCAGATATTGTGCTCTCGACATACGACACTCTTCGACTATTGGAGTGCAAGGTTCGAGACAAGGACAGCGACGACGACGGCGGCCAAGAGCATGGTGGTGATACTGATGGATGGCATCAAGCACCTCGACTGACTCCACAGTCTAAGAAGTCTGTGGTGACGTCAAAGCTGCATCAACTGCAGTGGTTCCGAGTGATCTTGGACGAAAGCCACCTGATCTCGAACGCTGGATGTGCACGAGCACGAGCTGCGTTTATGCTTGGCAGTCGACGTCGTTGGTGTGTGACTGGAACGCCCATCCAGAATGGAACAGCAGACTTGGCGGCGTTGCTGCAGTTTGTAGGACTTGGCAACCGTGCTCATGCTCTATCTGAACGAGAACTAGGTGCACTGGTGCCTCGCGTTGTGATGCGCCGACTGAAGTCTACACTGGACGCGCGTTCAAACGCTCCTATCCTGGAGCTACCAGAGAAAACCGAAGAGACTATCGAGTTGGAGTTCAATTCAGATGTCGAGCGAGCTCTGTACATGCTGTTGCATCGCTCTACTAAACGACAAGTGCTTCGGTATTTACAGTCCAAAGAAGCCAAGCAGAATCGGCGAGTGCCTCTTACTACTCCTACAAAAGATGGCGAAGAACGACCACTGTTCATGCACGTGTTTGAGCTTATCCTACGACTGCGTCAAGTGTGTGATGCCTGTGCTTTGGTGACTGCAGACCCGTTGGCAGAAGTACAGACACGAGCAGATAGTGCTGACGCATTGGTCGGCGATGGCAGGGACGGTATTTCTCCATTCTCAACTGGAGAAGCTGAACTTTTGAAGAGCCTTCAAGAACAGCGATCGGGTACTGATACTGTACCCGGATGTGGTCCCTTGGAATCGACAAAGCTGACAGCATTGATGAAGGAACTGAATAAGGTGCGAGCCCGTCGAGAGCGAGTGTTGGTTATCTCACAATGGACGAGTTTTCTGGATATGATTGCAGAGCGTCTGGAGGTTCATAATGCTCAGTGTGAAACGCGAGCTTTGTCGTTGGAAGACGCATCAGAGACTGGGAATATGGCTATAGCATTCGCTAAGCTGGACGGTAGGATGCCAGCCAAAGATCGCGAGCAGGTTGTGCGGAATTTCCAGCAGCAGGAAGACAGTCTCGATAGAGGACCAGTCGTTGGCCCACCGCTCGATGTGTTGCTACTCTCTTTGCGTACTGGAGGTCTGGGATTGAATCTTACAGCTGCTGCACACGTCTTCATCATGGAGCCTAGCTGGAATCCGAGTCTTGAGCGTCAGGCTATCGATCGTGCACATCGTTTCGGTCAGACGAGGGAAGTTCGCGTCGTTCGCTTCATCGTTAAAGGCTCAATTGAAGAACGTGTAGTGGAATTGCAGAACAAGAAGCGTCAGCTTACAGCGGCTTTCTTGGGCGATGACAATGTCCTGTCTAGTGCGAAGAAGAACCGACTGCGTGAGACTCGACTGTCGACTGGAGACCTCAAAAGACTATTCTTCACCCAACAGGAACAAGAAGAGGAGCGTCAACGTCACCAAAAGGACCAGAATGAGGCTCAACATGCAGACAACAGCGACGGAAGCGTGACGTGTATTGAGATTAGTGATGAAGACAGCGAGTAGTTTAGAGTATAAATTAGTTTTATTTTTGGCTTCCGATTGTTTCCTATCTACAATTTTGTGTTTTTTTTCCTATTGTGTTTGCATGCTCAACTTACGCTGACGCTTGTTGGCTCGCTTGGTATCGGGCTCGGACCGCGCTGGTGATGACGCAGTCCGAGTAACACCGATGATAGATGAAGAGGATGCACTCGTTCGCACGGGTGCAGGGGGTGCTTGTGAGGGAGAAGGAGAGAGCGTCTCGGTGCAGATGAGGTACGAGTCGTCCAGGTTGCTAGTGTCTGATGAGACCTCGTCATCCTGGAACGACGGACCTTGTTCGATGGCCGTGGGGCTCTGGGTCAAAGCCTTAAGAGGCTCCACCATCTCAGAGATAGCAGCTTGTGAAGTCTTGGACCGCGAGGAGGCGGGGGTCGTGCCGAAGTAGGCGCCACGCACAATTTTGAAGGCTGCGCGGTAGGCGCTTTCGACGATTTTGACTGTCTTGAGAGACTTGAGAACCTGTGCGACTGTGAGGTTGTACTCTGACTTGGCTACGAGTTGGACAGCGGCCTTGGCTAGACTTGAGGCCGAGCAGTCGAGAGACGACGTGTCCTCGACCACACGCTCGAGGAGATTGAATACAGAGGCGACGCAGTTGGCCCGACGGTCGGCGTCGTTGTCAAATGGGAGCTCGTTCACGAAGTCTCTGGCCATAGTGAAGACGTTCGGGGGGTTAAAGCGGAAGCCGATGAGACGCACGAGTTGTGCCTCGGCGTCGACCATTTGTGCGCGTGAGAACTTGCGCTCGCACATGAGTGCCATCTCCTCAAGGAGAATGGGCTTACCCTCGTGCATCTTGCTGGCCGTCCACATGCAGATCATACCCAGGAGCTGCAGCGTCACTCGGTCCACCGAGTGTACGCTGAGATACTGGTCCAGGAAGTGTAGGGCACCGTAAACCGTGTCCATCTGCAACTCGAACTCCTTCGCGGTCTCAAACATCCAGCGACATACTCGAAGACGCCAGGTGGATGTCATACCGTGGCGCTGTACCTCCGAGAGGTACATCGGGTTCCGCAGCGCCGGGTAGTGTTTCTCCTTGAGCAGTGCCCACTGAATGATCTCGTGCGCCTCGGACGTGCACGCCTCGGGCAGTTCATACGGCATCGTGGACACAGGTACAGCAGACATATCGATAGGCATAGAGGGGGACGAACAGACACAGAGAGGAATATACAACACGAGGCTTGCGCAGGCCACGGGAAACAACGGAATGGCGGCAAGAGCGCGAGGAAGAGGGGCCGACACGATGGCCAAGCATCATCGATGCAAACCGGTATTGCCAGCAATATGGGCTGGCGGGCTAATGATCCAGCCCGGGCAGGCAGCAAGCGTCCCATTGGCGGATAGTCGAAGAGAGACTTTGCGCGAATCATATCGGTGGTCTCTTCCACATTTTGACCAGTCGTCGCGCTTGGCGCCAAAAATAGCCTGGTTATGCGCGGGTGGGCCACAGTGAACCCATTCGGATTTAGCCCGGACACTCACTGTATTTGCTAATCAGCACACGAGGTGACAGGTGGCGGGGATGAGGAGGGTATTGGTAACCTTGCACCATGATGGCATGGTAGAGCCTTGCAGCAGAGATGACTTGAGGGCTGTAGGCCACGAGGCATTGCTGCAGGAGGCAGAGTCCGCTATTGACCTATCTATATTGCACGCGTCCAGCGGCATGGCGCGCTGCCAGCAGGACTCAAGGGCCCGGGTTGGCCCAGCCATCATAGTGCTACGCCACTTTTCTTTCTCCTTCGATCTGGCGCCAACTCTGGATATGATGCAGCTGCAAATGAGCCCCGAACGGACGCTATTATGTAGGTAGCGACGGTAGGATCGCGCACGGAGGCTCGTTCGAAGCTCTACATGTTTGTTCTGGTGGCGGTGAACTCTTGGAGCACCGTGTAACACGGGCCTCGGTCAATGAAGTCACCACGACGTGTTGTCTTGCATTGAGCAAGGCTCGATGCCCTTGTTGTAATTTTCACGGGAGATTTGCCTACAGAGACCCGAATCGTCAATGCAACCGAGTACAGTACTTCACCCAGTTTTCGCGCCCTCGGACCTTTGATAAACTGCTTAATTTAGTTGCCAAATGTGCTCGTGTGTCTGATGTGTATGCAAATCCTATATAGTTCACTCCCGCGAAAACGGGGTGCCTTCTGTACTGTATAAGTATGTAAAAAAAAATATTAACAGTCGCGACAGTAAGTCCTATTTGTTAGGAAGAAACGCACCAATCGATTCGACAGCACCCGCCTCGCGTGCATGTATTCAAAGTACCCGTAAGCGCGGATAACTACTTTGACAGCTGTACCATCCGCTCATGCTACAAAAATATGCTTACAACAATTTGTTAAAAATATTCTTGAGCAATTATTAATTTTGTAAACGGCCTCCGCCCGTACCCTTCATTTTACTACGGGAGATGTCACGAAAAGTGGTACGGATTAGTCAGTCAGTCTGATAAAACACTCAAACTTCATTTTGCTAAAATATGTATAACATTTCAGATCCTTCAGATCAGTATTTTGAGGGTCACACTCCTGTTCGTTTCGTTAAAACAACAGCTTGCTATACTGTCATCTTTAACAGCACCAATGAGTGGCTGCTACTTAAAATCTGTTGCGGAAATATTGAATAAGCTGTTACGATAAATTTACTGAACACTACTAGTAGTATCCATTATCTAAATCTGAATGCTTGTTGCGTAGAATAGCGCAGTCGAAGAAACAGATTTTTCAGGAGCGAACAGACTGATTATTAGCAAAGCTAACAGTATCTCAACTCCACCTAGCCAACGCATTCGTTCGCGGAATTGCAACGACCTCTAGCAAGTGGTGATCCAGTCACCGTCAGCACCTATTTCAGGAATAAGGAGATCAACGAGGGAATGTGGATCTAATACCGATACCTTGGATAGTCTGTAAAGCTGTTCACCTCGAGTACTCAGTCTCAACAAGTATGTTTACTCTGAAGCGCTCTAATTTGGGAGGCTCTAAACTGTTGGTCTGAGGCATTGTAACGGGGCTAGAGTTACCGTTTTTAGCTTACACTGTAGTGTAGAGGAAGCTCGCAATAGTTAGACCAAGTCTTTGGTTTTTGTCAAATTCAACTCTGGTTTACTTCCTCTGTCCAAGAATGATCGCAGGTTTGTAAAACGTTGGTCATAACTTTCTCAATGTCTGCTCATTGCCGTGCTGATTGGCTTAAAATGATCCTTGTCACTTAGGCTATTGGGCAATACTCGATTTGGCACGATCGGAGCCGTAGTTCAGAAGTAATGGCTCTGAGAAGCTGGCGTTTCCAGCATTTCATTTTGGGGGCACCCGCCACGGCCACAGGAATCTCATTTAGTCCGCGATCTCTATCATGCCAAACCTTACTGATCACGAGCGCTGTGCAATAATCGACGAGCTTCTGACGCGCGTTAGAGGGGGAAAATTAAAGCACGGAGCAAAGGCGTAAGTTGCGAGGAAATTTGGCTGTGATGCGACTGCTGTTGGGCGCCTGTGGACCCAGTACACCCGTACGTGTACGCGGCATCAGCGGAGGTGACTGGCGAAGCAGGATCAAGAGCAAGTCAGGAAGGATGCCAATAGACCGCGATGAAGTTGCCCGAAAGTTGGCCCAGGTTCCCGTTGAAGAGCGCTTTGTTGTTCGACGCACAGCGATCGACGCTGGCATCACGCGGCACTTAGTGACTGCCATGCTCAAGGATAGCCGCTTGCACCGCAGTTCGACCCGAATCAAGCCTGCCCTGACAGCCCAAAACAAGCACATGAGGGTGGAGCACGTTCTCAGCTATATCGACGACGAGAGCCATGAATTCGAAAGCATGGAGAATGTCGTTCATATAGATGAGAAACGGTTCAACCAAGATACAAACAAGCGCACGTACATGCTTCTTGATGAAGAATTGCATCCGCAACGGGACCGCAAGAGTAAGAACTTCATCCCGAAGACCATGTTTCTCGCCGCCGTGGCGAGACCGAGGTAAAGCTGCAATACATCATATTTTGCTACTTTATAATTGACCCCCAACATTTGTTTTCTAGATACGACTTTCATCGGAAGTGCAGATGTAACGGCAAGATCGGCATCTGGGCATTAACCGAGGAATATGTCGCCCAGCGGTCTAGCCAGTATAGACCGACAGGTACTATATGCACGCGCAACATTGAGAGCATTGATCGGGAGGTGTACAAAAGGTTTTTGCTTTGTCATGTATTTCCAGCAATTAAAACCCGGTGGCCTTGTCAGCGACGAGGCACAATTTTATACAGCAAGATAACGCTAAGCCTCATATCTCACCGTTCGACCCCGACATCCTCGCGGCTGGGCTGGAAGGAGGCTGGTCGATCCGCCTAATCTTCCAGCCTCCCAACTCGCCCGACTTGAACGTGTTGGACCTGGGTCTGTTTGCATCAATTCAGTCGTTACAATATCGGATTCCTATCTACAAGTTCACGGATCTGATCGATGCAGTCGACGACGCGTACAAAACGATGAGCGCAGACACTTTAGACGACATTTTCTTGACTCTTCAAAGCTATATGCTCTGCATTCTCAAGGAAGATGGAGGAAATCAGTACAAGCTGCCACATATGGGCAAGGCCAAGCTGCGTAGAGCCAACTGTCTGCCAAGGGATCTGACATGTGAGCTCGAGTTATATCAGAACGCTGCAGAGTGGAGATCGTGGCAGTGTTCTTCTCTGTGGTGAAAACTAATACCCGCTCAATACGATACAAATCCTTAATCACTTTAGATCTTAGCCCTTACATCGTCATATGGCATACCTGCGATCATTTTCGGCCAGAGGAAGTATTTTGGACCAGGGCGGCCTCCTCCCTAGCCTCATGTAAACCACTCAAATGCAGGTCAACACCTGGTTAGTCTATAAGTGGGTCTGGCACCCACTATCAACCAATGAGATAATAACATCTTGACACACGCTAGCCGTGTGTCACTATGTCTACTTATGTAATAACTGAGAGATATCTACCTACTTATGCAACTGGAGTTGGACCCATTACAGGCATCCACGTGTGCTCTCCTTTAAATTCTACAAACATCACTTACTCTTTCTTTTGCTACTTGCTACTCAAGACGACTTCTCCCCTTACTCCTGGGAAGCGCGGAAGATGACTCGACAGATTCGATGCAACCCGAACGTAAAAGTCAAAACATGACGTAAAGCTTTGAAGTGACACACCCTCCACAACAAACACCCATCCTTGTTTAAAATAATGTTTAGATCTAAAATCAAAAGATGCAAAGAAAAAAATTATTCAGGCTCAGCATCTAACGCTGATTCGGCTACACCAGAGGGCTCGCTGGAAGGATCTGGAAGCCTAAAAGCGCCATCGGATTCACGTGGATCCACGGGTAGAAGAACTACCCTCAAAATCCCTGAGCAATGCGCTCGAACTCAGTGCTCTCCCAAGCAAGTATCACGATCTATGTGATAAAAAAATACCGCGCAGTAGTTGAATCGGGAAAGTCATGGTTGATGTGATAATTAACGTATAGTCTTCGACACCCTGACTTAAACATTCGCATCACAGCCACATCCATTGGTTGGGCAAGGCCTGTGATACTGCGGGGGGGGGGGGGGGGCGAACTAAACTTTAGTACAGTATTTTTCTTCCAGCTTGGCGCACACTGGCAATTTTATGCGTTTTCAGACTGTTTAGCAACAAAGCCTCTGATTGCATGTATCAGAACCCCACACCTACAAATTTTGTTTTAAAGAAAACAAATCAAAAGTGAAAAGTTTAAAGAAAAACTACATCGTCGATCCATTCTAGCATCACGCGTTCGTCACAGTACGCCTTCCGTTGCACCATGAGCATAACACAATCTTGATGCAAAGGGTGGTTTATAAGCTCATCGTGCACGTCGACGTTAGGAACGCCGGCAAAAACAATAAGAGACAGCTTTTTTTTACCTGTTGCCGACGCGCAGAGAAATACCGACGCACGGAATCCATATTGTACACATGCTAGGACTTGCTGAGCCCGGAAAGCATGATACAATACTGCTATTTTCAGTTGTCCAGCGCATGCTTGCTCCAAACCAGTAGCAACATTCTAGATCGAAATGTACACATAACTAAACAAATAAAATCTTACATACAAGAAGTAAAAATACGTAGAGAAAAATAAATGTGTATCTCTAAATCTGAGGGATGCTTAGTGCCTCGGTGAGTGATGCGACGTATGGAGATCCTGTTGCGGAGTCTAAAACGCCGCAAGTACTCCACGGCTGTGCAGTCTCTTCTCTCAGAGAGCAATCGTGGCTTGAAGCGTCCACCTACAATCAGGAGACACTCACTAGTGACATACCATGACCGATTGCTTCTCATATCGGTCACCCATTCTAGAAACCTGCTCGTAGTTGGTTAGTACGACAAATTTCGAAAAAAAGTAAATGTCCATACCTCTTCTCAAGTTCTGGATACTTAATAGACGGGCCTCGGCGCGTATCAACCGCAAACGTCTTCGTGAGGCGAGCGGCCTTGACCTCGACTTGAGATTTCGCCCATCGATACAGCGTCGCGCGGTGAATGCTGTACTTCTTGGCGAACTCTGTAGATATTCCATGCGCGTTAGCCTCGTCAATGGCTTTAGATTTCTGACTGTTTAATGCGGTACAGACCGCATTGTTAGAATGCGCGCTTTTTTGTGTGAAAGAACGGTTGGCTTTGAAGTTGGGCATGGGTTCAAAGTTTTCCAGATTTTTTTTCTTATCACTTAATCAGTACTTTTTACAGGGTTGCAGAGATCTTGTGTAGTACAGTACATTCTCCGGATTGTTAGCCATATAGACAACCATTCGTAAGCGCCCCAGCTCATGAGGAACGCCTTGCACTCGTTTCGCGAAAAATCGACTAACGGCCAGTGGAGAGAGAAAAAGAGAGAGAGTTTTTTTTGTTTAATATGTGATGTAGCGGGATCAGCATAATATGCAAGATTGCGGACCCATCTGAATCCAGACAACAACTAGCAGCCCCCCTCTCCCCCACCTCCCCGATGATCCGCAAACCTGTTCAACTTGTGTACCCGTCGGTAGGACAGGAGCTTGTTCTCTGGTGACTGCAGAGAGTGTTCAAGTGGTGAAGTTTGAGTGTCTATGTGAGACGCGACCATTGGGTGGAGTCGTAGTGGAATATCTTCACACTATGTTCGACGTAAGATCCAGACCACAAGCGAGTACTTCAAGCTTGTAGGATCTGGAGGTCTTGATGAGGCAAGGCGGGTGGACGCCTTTATCGTGCGGGGTGTAGAGTGGCCCGGGGAAGTAGTCTCTTCCGAAAGATCTTCCCTGAGCAGCCGAGATTGACCGTTTCGGGTTGGTGTGTGACCTTGTGGCTATCTTCTTTGGTGCCGTTTATCTTCGCTCCTGGCTTGAACCAGATGAGTTGCCAGGAACGTGCACATTTTTATCAGCAGAGATTAGACAGCTAACCCACACGTCAGTACGCAGCATCCACGGCCTAAAACTAATCTTACAATTCAGAGTTATACCCTTCAAGCTATCACCTACGGCATTCAGTGTAAGTGTTTGTTGCCTGCGCTGTCTCTCAAGGATACAAACGGCTTCCTCTTCGCACACATTCTGCTGCTGTCCTAGTAGTATAACACGATCAATGATGCGATTGCGTCTAAAGAAGAATCGTTTATCGGCAGAGGTATTCCTTCACGTTTATCCGTGTTGCCACTTTAGGTCTCGCACAGCGGGGCAGGCATGAGCTCCAGCCGCCCATTCTTGCTACACTTGGTGAACGGTCTTCAGAGCTCTCGCTTGTTTGTATGTTGAAGGCAGTTGCTGCTGCGTAGGAGGTGCGTCTGAAGGAAACGCTGCTGCTCGAGATGTTCCCCGATCCACAGCCATGCGGATAGCAGCTCCTCCCGACGTAAGTTGGGTCAGCACGCCATTAATATTATTTTCTGATACCTCAAGCTCGGTGATCTTACGATCTAAGTGTGCTAACGTTTCCTGACGTTGCTGGTTTAGATGACCCACACTCTATCCTGCAAACGCATTGTCTGCGGCGACTTCTCAGTGAGCATTTTTGCATTCAGCTGTGGCGAATGCGTCAAAGTCGCTGCTGTTGGAGGGAGGATGTGACCACAGCTTGTGAAAGTCGAGCAGAAGCATATTATTCTGGAGAAGGACAACGCGATATTCCCGTTTGTTCCTTTTTCGTGTTTCTTGTTTTAGAGACGACAACAGGGCTTTGATAAGACTATTGCGATGATGTGAATGTGAATTTGCGCCTCGACTCTGCTGATCACTGTACAGATCCGATATCGCATTTACGTACTTCTCAACAGTTGCCACTCTAACCTTGCGATCGCAGCCCTTAACGCGAACCTCCTTGTCTACCTCTCCCTCTTGCAGAAAGTAGTGCATCTTTGATGCAGTAACTTGGAAGCGAGTAGTTTCGTGGAAGCATTTCTTGTCACATCATTCCTTAAATTTTTGTTGCTTTGGGGTGTACGCGAGAATAGTGTTCGCAGGACGTGCTTCACGAGAGCGGTCTAGAGCCGCATTTTCTCATTCTTCAAGCTTTACTTGCAGCTCAAGTGGCTCCTTGACGTCTTTACAACTAAAAACTGCTATGCCTAAACAAGGTGATTATGAAATTCAATAGGTTTGTGCTATCCCGCCACCTAACCTTATGAAGACATCCTTTTTAAGGGTAAATTTAAAAAAATATCACTGATAATTTCTCATCTTCAATGTGGTCGCACCTGCAAAACGGAGAGCGTGCGGGCGAGGACACACGCCGCCAAATCGCGGACCGTGACGTACGGCGGCGTGTAGATCAAGCGGTATCCGCTAATTGCGGAGACTCTGCAGTGCAGTAGATATCATCGTTGGCAACGCTGAGCATCCGCACTGAATACCAGTGGCAACATGCCAGTGCGTGTGCAGCGCCGAAACCGACTTGTTCTTAGCAAACGGGGCGTTTTTGTCGTGCCCTTTCGCCATCTCTCGTTATTTTTTGCAGATCACCACCGCCGTCGGCACTGGCAACTCCGCCGTGGCGTCTCGGTCCTAGAGGTGTGGTCGTGGCAATCCAACTGAGAGAATGTCCGATCAATACGAATCCTTTCGTGCTCCTGCTCCTTGCCATGTGGGCTGCCTCGGGAGCCAAGCATGTGGTCTCCTCTTGCCGTGTTCACAACTGAGACTTATTATTCGTTTGTGCGAAGCGTTTTTCTAGCTGCAGCAGCAGCGCGTCTCAAGCCTATCGTGCTCTATGAGAAAACGCCGACACCTGCTTACTGTTAGGCAAATGCTCCTGCCGCAGATGCGAGAAAAGTTTGGTGCAAACCGCCAGTAAATTCTCCAGGTGAATGCTCGTTCGTCTTTCCATCATCTCTCTATGCAAATATTTAATTCTTCACTGAGTCTAAGTATTGTATGCTCTTTCATACAAAATTACCTGTTTACTCTATTATCAAACGCAACAGTGCACATCGCGCGCTGGCTATTTTTTTTGGTGCCCCGCTTCTGCGACGTCATTCCGCAATTCGCACTCTCACAGACAAGCCTCCTGTTCCGCCCTCGTAGCGCTTGAAGCTCCGCCTTCGCCTCCGCCTTCCAGCCTCGCCGCCCGAGAGAAACAAGTCCGTTGTCTCTCTCTCGTGCCTCTCTCTGTCTTCCGTTTCTTCGCTTCTCGTCTCTACCTGCAAGAAGCCTAAAGCACAGCCCCGCCCATCTGACCCCTGCGTAGCTAAGCTAAAAGAGACTCAAGCACAGAGAGAGAGAGAAAGCATGGGCGCTGTTGACTGGTTTCGCGCGAGCTCGGACAGGGCGGACACCGAGATAGAGAACACCAATGCGCGCAAGAGATCCCCAAGCCGCTTCAGTCGCTTGCGACTGCACGGCTCGGCCATGTTGAACGCCAAGGGTCTGGTGCAGCGCACGGTGGTGACGAAGCTCTATCCGATCGTGCAGTTCCGCCTGTCGCCGCTTCCGTTCAAGCGTGATAGCGAGCCGCTCGTGGTAGAGCAGTCCAATGACTGTGTCGAGCCTGAGATCGAACTGCCAACCGGACTGGAGGCCAAGTGGCTCACCACAGAGGCTTCCGAGCGCTTCGCTGACCAGGTCAAGTGCATGGTTGCGGATGCGAGCAGCACGTTCCAGATGACTAGCGAAGGTTGCGGTGGTGCGTACTTTTTGACGATGGAATCGACTGGGTCTGCTAGTAAGAAGGCGAACCCCATGGGAATCTTTAAGCCGAGAGATGAGGAGTACATGGCGCCCAAGAACCCGCGAGGGTACGTGAAGGAAAACGCTGAGGTGGGCATCACGGAACACCCAGTCAACAAGGGATTCCGCGTTGGCAACGGAGCTCTCCGTGAACGCGCCGCCTATTTGCTGGACAACGCCTACGGCAGCTTTAGTGGGGTGCCTGTGACGAATTTGATGGTTTTGAATGTGAATGGAGAGGAGAAGGAAGGCTCAATGCAGCGCTTCGTTCCCTCTCAGTGCTCGGCTGAAGACATGGGTACACTCAAGTTCGCGATCCCTGAGGTTCACAAGATCGGCATCCTGGACGTGCGTCTATTTAACACTGACCGCCACGCCGGCAACATTTTGCTGAGTGCACGGCCTAATGACCAGACTTTCGCTATGACGCCGATCGACCACGGCTTCTGTCTGCCGTCGTACAAGTACCTGGACGGCGCGACGTTCGACTGGCTGCAGTGGCCTCAGGCTGAGTTCCCGTTTACGTGTGCTGAGCTGGACCACATCGCGTCGCTGGACGAGGCGCGCGATGCGGCCGTGCTGCGTGCTGTTGGAATTGAGGAGGAATGTGTGACGACGATGCGTGTGTGTACGGCGGTGTTGAAGCGTGGAGCGGAGGCTGGATTCTCGCTGTTTGAGATCGGCAGTCTGCTACAGCGCGACGGTGACTTCACGTCCCCCTCGCAGCTGGAATTAGTTGTCGCCAAGGCAGTGGAGATCGTCGAGGACATGGGCATGTCGGAGGATACGGACGGAGTGGATTTCTTTGATGCCATCGTGGCCGAGTCTACTCGCCAGGCCGATAGCATGTTCGAGAAGCAGACCAAGAAGAAAGTGCGAAGCATCAGCTGCTTCAGTTAATGCACGCGCATGCGGTGATGAGTGAGTGTTTTGATGGAAGAAACATGACAAGAAAAGCAATAAACAAGAGAGGAGAGGAAACCGCGATGCTGCAAGGCAATGCGTGAGAACTGAAGGCTGGACTGTCTGAGGTATCAAACTTGATACGCAGTAGTAAGAGGCACCCTTCCTGTGTGTGATAGGTAGTAGTGTACGAATAAGGATGCAAGGACACGCAGAATGTCCCGGGACGATGCAGAAAAGCAAACGAAGCAGAATGAAGAGAAAGGAGGACAAGTGCCACGCCAAAGGCAGGTGTGGCATGTGTAAACCAAAAAAATTATGATTGTCCTTCAACAATTGACTTGCAACCTGTGCAGTACACGAATCCACAACATTAGACCAACTCGAACCGACTTGATCGATGATCAAGCCGGACAATACAAAATGTGTGTCGTTGAAGTTGGTCAGATGCGCATCGCGTTCGTCACGACTCGTGACTCATGACCGATGCAACTTGCAGCGCATTCACCAAGCCTATTTGATCTCAAGAGAATCGCGCTTTGTTGTAGACTCTGATGGCTAGATCGTCTCAACCTTTTAGTCTTTAATACCAATCACCTTTACGAGAAGGCCGTAAAAATAGCGTCCGCATGGGCTCCGAAGATAGCAAGATGTCCGCGGAAGTTTCAGATTCTCGCACTGCTCAGCAGGAGATCCCATTACCTAAAGCAGCTAGCCGACCCCAGGACAGGCCCCAGGCTTCCAGCTGCCGCAATGGGGGTTTCCGACGACAGGGCCAGCATCATTAAGGGTGACGCACTCAAGGTGCTCCCCGAGCTGGATCTCGATGAGGACGACAGCAACGTCGACGAGTCCAAGGTGCCGTTAACGAGGTCGAATGTGTACGCTGACAGTCCACGCGAGGTCCATCTGAGCGAAGGCATCACCGAAGCCGAGATTATCCTTCGTCAACGCGTAGGCATCGCCTTTGTGTTGGGTCTTATCGTCGCCAGTGCAATTTGTGTCATGCTCTTGGGCCTCCTTGGACACGAAGAAAACTACGGGTATAAGATTGACGTCGTTAATATGCCAACAATGATCAACCGAGTACTCATCGTTTATCCGTTCACCACAGTTCGACACCAGCTATTCAACACCACTTTATCGCAGCAACTTCTGCTGATGGATTTAAGAAGAACCTCGAGTTCTACACAGATGTACGTTCGATTCGAAATAATTTCGATATCGATGACTAACATCTTTTTATTGTTCGCACGATAGGTCGTTCGCCACACTGGCAGCACTGGGGACTACGAGATGGCTCAGTTTATCCGCTCGAGCGCTATCAACTTTGGTTTTGAAGAGAGTTCTATCAAAATTGACGAGTTCGAAATGCTCGTCAATGCACCGGAGACCCTCACTCTTGACATTCTTGATTTATCCAAGAACGAGTCGCTGGCTTCATACGATTTCGTGGCCGAACACGCAGCTCGACAAGCCAAACGACAGGCAAAAGGCAAGAACCTGACCAAACCTTACGCAGCGTTCCACTTGTACTCCAAGAACGGCACCGCATCCGGACCGATTGTGTATGCTCACTTTGGCTCATCCGAAGACTACCAAGCTCTGGCACAGAACAACATCAACGTTGCTGGTAAAATTGTTCTAGTTCGCATGGGTGGCGATGTTTCTCTGCCTGCCAAAGTGGTGATAGCCTCCAAGTTCGGAGCTGTCGGTGTACTCACCTACACGTACGTTCAATTGTGACTTAGCTTTTCAATTCGTGGTCGTTCTAACGCTTTCCATTGACTAGTGACCCTGCCGACGATGGTTCTGCTCGAGGACCCACCGCACCCGATGGCCCGTGGCGTCCCAGCTCCACGTCAACGTTCGGCAATGTCTACATGGGAGACGGTGATCCGACCATGCCAGAAGGCTTCTCAGCAACTCGACCCATGGGAACCACTGCAGATCGTCTCTCCATTGAAGACATTTACTCAGTCAACAACACGTTCAACATCCTCCCGCCGATTGTCAGCATGGCGATTAGCGCTGCGGTGGCTCAGGATCTGCTTACCCAGATCGAAACTGCTTCGAAGAAGATAGCAACATTGAAACAGATAAACGCCGCTGACGTCTTCGGAGCTCGATGGGAAGGTGGTGCTCTTGGTGTGAAGTACATGCTTCCAGTAGATGACGATACGTCCAAGTCAGAAGAAGTGGAGATTATCGTGAAGATGACGAACAGCAACGTGTACACGTTGACAACGACGTGGAACGTGGTGATCACCGTGTACGGATCTCGTGAACCGGATCGCCATGTACTCGTTGGTGCCCCACGTGACTCTCTGAACGCCGGCGCTGTAAGTCCAGGATCAGGTAACGCTGTATTCCTAGAGGTTCTTCGAGCTCTTGGAACTCTTGTCGCCAATGGATGGACCCCGTACCGTACGCTGGTTCTGGCTTCGTTTGGTGGCGAACAATTCGGCTCCGTAGGCAGCTCACACTGGATCGACCGATACCCGAGTTTTGGTAGTGGGAACGCTGGGCGTGGCGTAGTTTACTTGCATCTGGATGATGTTGTGCGTGGTGCTGGAGCCCTTCGCTGTAAGGCCTCGGCTACGATCCGCAAGAACATCTATCTCATGAGTGCAGCCGTGGCTCAACCGAAGAAACAGGACTATCCCGACGTCGACAGTTTCTTCTTTAGCAACGCATCAGGTGCTTCAGCTGTAGCTGCTGGCAGCTCAAGTAAAGACGAAGATGATCTCGATATGCTGCCAGTCAACGCGACTTTCTCAAGTAACGAGCTACCCGGTAGTGGCAACTCCGTCTTCGCTTATTGGCTTGAAGACGCTAACAAGAAGAATCCTAGCGGTGTTGAATTGGAGCTCCCGCCCATGGAGCGTAACCTGGGTGCACGTATTTCACCATTCCTCGGACGACTGGGCATCCCGTCGCTCGAACTTGGCTTTGACGGAGGCTATTTCGGCGTGGGTAATACCGGTGCTGATATTCCTGCCTGGATCTCGCACTTTGCCGACCCTCAGTTCGCTTTCCACCGTGCTGCTGCTGAGCTTTATGGCAGTATCCTCTTGTCATTCACGGACGCGCAATTCTTGCAGTACGACTTCACTGAATTATCACGAGAACTCCGTCGAGGCGAGGCTTTCTTGGAAGATGCACTTGCACGCGAAGGATTGATCGAAGTGGTGCCTCTGGGTCGTCTGCATAACGCCACTACTGCTTTCGAAACCGCTGCTATCAGTGTCAATCACGAAATGAACGTCATTTCCGATCAAGAGCACGACTTTAGCCGCATCAGGTTGTTCAACAATCGTCTACTACGTGCACAGCGTGCATTCCTACTGCCTTCCGGTCTCACGTACATGCCTTGGATCAAGAATGTAAGTGTGTTGGTGCCAAACTTAAATGCTCTGGAAGTCTAACGTTTGGTCTTGTTTTGTAGGTACTGTACGGCATTTCCGAGTGGGATGACTACCGAGTGAGTCTGTTCCCTGGTGTCACGCACGAACTCAAACGCGGTAATGCCATGACTGTGAGACGAGAGCTTGTACGACTTTGCATCACCATCGAAGCAGCTACGGATATCCTCATGAATGCACCCGATGAAGAGTGAAGTTACCTTGCATTTATCACTCCACGCCCTAAAAACAAATACATCCCAAATATTAGCCAACCAGCTCTTCAACTTCATAGAACAGCGTTGATCTGACGGAAAGCCAAGTGTTTAATATTTTCTAGCGTGGATCTTTATCCACTAACAAATAGTGTCGGCTGCAAGGTATACACACTGTTCGTGTTGCCTGCGCCAACACCGATACAAAATCACCTCAAGGTTAATACTTGCTGGAGCGGTCGAGGATCGTGAACTTCATCGCGATCAGAGTCTTGAGGGTCTCTTTGGCGATGTTGATATCGTATTCCTTTTCATCATCTGTGAGGAACACGTACGGCACCAGACACGGGTGTTTCTTCGCGCTATCGTCACGCTGTGGGCCGTAAGTCCAACCTTCATCCATTCGTCCCTTAGCCCACACTTCGTGTGCGTTCTCAGCCAGCAAATCCACAAGACGCAGTAGTCTCGGAGGCAACTCGACCGTCGTCGTGTCAATAGGAAGAGGACGATACACTTCCACATTTCCCTCTCCATAGGTCGTGAAATAGGGAGAATCGCCCATAAGACTATTGCGTCGGAAGCTCATAGCTTCACGCAATAGGGAAGGCACGGGTTTGGCCGGTGTTCCAGGGTGAGAAGCCGTTCCTAACTCCTCGAAAACAGCAGCGTCATTGGCTCTCGGACTCGTTGAATCCGAGCCGCCACTTATCAATGAACTGTTGCTTCCTCCGAGCCCGTCCGCGATATCTGACATCATCGAAGCCGACCGGGACACGGAGTCATGGAACGAGCCGCTGTGAGAGCGCTGGTGGTTGGCACGAGTGATCGTGTAGTTCATAAAGACAATCGTCTTGATTGTCTCAATGGACGAGCGGTAGTCGAAGGCTTGTTCTTCCACGGAGAGTAATTTGTACGGCACCAGGTTCGGATGTCTCTTCTTTTTGTCATCTCGCTCCTCACCATACTGCCAGCCTTGCTTGAGACGCTCCAGCGCCCACATATCGTGACAATTGCGAGCCAGAACATCGCCGAGATGTTCAAGATGACCAAGCTCTACCTTGGACGTGTCGACAGGCTTGGGACGGTAATTGTGGCCCTCCTTTTCACGCGACGGCATGTCGATAAGACACTTGCGGAAGCGATACATCACCTGCAGAGCTTCACGTCGCACTTCGGCTTGCGAACACATCGCTTTGCGTTTATCCTTACGCAGGAAGAGATCTAACATGCGGGAGATCTCGTCGAAACGCAGACTGGTACGTCCATCAGCGCGGACACTATCAAAGAGCAGTCCGAGATGATAGTCGTCCACCATGTGATCCTTGGAGTAGTTCCACAACTTGGTAGCACGCAGAAGCCCCATCTTCAGCTCCTGGAACATAACACGACATAAATGCACCGCCAATCTCCTTCTCGGGATCCGTAATTTCTCTCCTCCCATTAGCTCTAACACACGCTCTCTTGGTGCGCCGTCATCGAGGTCGGAATCGTCCCCAAATGAGCCTAACGACGAGATTGAGCGTGGAGGTGCGAAGGCATTTAGCCCACCGTTAACCTTCCCAGGCGCGTTCACTCCAGCTTCTGCCTCATTAGGGCCTAGAACAATGCACTCCACGGACAGCTTTCCATGATGTACAACCTTGAGTGCTAGACCGTCACCAAGAATTGAATCTCCCTGAAGTCGAATTGTGATCCCAATAGGAATCATTTCCTTGATGGTCTTGTGGTCAAAATTTTCGGACAGCCGGATGTGCGACACCAGCTCACGATCGTCCTTACCATTGCCAGATCCTCCATTGCCATTGTGAGCGCTTCCATCGTGGGTCTTGCGGTCTCCAAAATTGATTCTACGGTCGAATTTCATACCGAAACGTAGTAGCGCAACAACACGCCACACTGCACCGCGGAACAGCTTCCTGACACGTTGGCGCGTCTCCTCTTGGTCGACAAGATTCGTCGATATGAGACGAACTTGCTGCCATGGAATGAGACGAATAACTCCGTGGTCCTTAGGCACAACAACCGTCGGGGAACAAGCACTCACGAAGCTGCGGATACGTGCGAGTACATCGTACTCGACGTCTTCTCCACTGGCCGTCTCGTCGTTCTTGGCGACTTCGTAGTACTCAGACAAAATCGCAACAAACATGTTGACCAGGATCTGGAACACCAGCACCACAAAAGTTCCAATAAAGAGCGGAGCAACACGAGGGTTCGCCTGCTGCAGTCGTCCGTAGTCCATCTCTCCAGCCAGCATCTGGAAGCACGTGCCATACGACTTACTGATCGTCGAGTACTCTTCAAGAGCGAAGCCAAAGGCGTAGCTACCCATGGCTGAGTATCCCAAAAAGATGAGGTTGAAGATAACCAGGAAACCCATGAGATCACTCATCGCCATGCCCAACACACGCCAGAGCAAGTTCAACGTCGCGTTCATGCGTAAGAACTTGAATACCTTGAGCAAACTGATAGCAGAGCCCAGTGACGCAAGATCGGATAACTGCTGGAATCCAGTCAACAATTCTTGAGAGCTAGTGTGACTCAGCTCTTCCACTCCTCGACCCTCACGTAGTTCCGCTAGATGCAACGCGAAGGTACTGGAGGCCATATAATAGTGCACCATGTAGCTCAGCAACGCAGCCAGGATCACTAAGTGGGTCAGCTCGAACAGATTCCACATATCCGATCCAAGATACGTCGTCGCACCCATCGTCATCATCTCCGTGGCCTCTCCGATGCAGTAGGTGATGAAGAACAGGACGAGCGCAACCCACAACAGTACACGCACGTCAAAAGCCTCACGTACCAGAGACATGGAGCTACCAACAGCATCGAAGATCCTGCGGTGAAGCTGGGGCTTGGAAGGTATGTCGCCGTTGTCCTCGGTGATCGTAAACTGCTCAGGCTTCTCGTGGCCAATAACTCGAACGTGTGAACTGTGTGCGAAGTGATCGATATGACCGGACGGATCCACTGTGATCACGTGCATTCCAATAGTAAACACGCGGGTAATCGGGTTGAGAAGGATGAACTTGAACGCCGCAGCACGTGTATGTTCGGAGAGAAAATAGTCCAGCCGGAGCTCTTCCACCTCCTCCAGATCGCACAGATCCACAGCGTAACCACCTGTGCCGTACGACGAGACGGGAGCGAAGAACAACCAGTCCACAAAAGACCTGTAGATCTCAGGTGATAGCTCGCCTAGACCATCTCGCCACTTGTACAACCGATCCGTGCCATTCTCTCCAAGCAACGGAGTCTTCTGCTCTACCTCTGGACTGTAAAATGGGTAGCATGGTGCCTCCCAGCCATCGTATACTCGACATCGCAGCTCCTTAACACGCACTTGGCGAAAACCCACGCCGCCAACGCGTACCCATTGTGCTGTTACGTTTTGACGCTCACAGACAGTGTCTCGAAGCTTGCCAGCGAAGTCGTAGATGTCAGCGAAGGTCTTGATCTCACACTCGCCCTCTTCACGACATGTAAGAGCCCCCACCACATCGTTCTGATGGAAACTGTCTTGGACAGGCAGCCATGAGAGCAGCGAGAAGAGCAGCGTTAAGAAAACTACGTAGACTACCAGTTCTTGGTAGAATTGTCGACGCTTGATCTCCTTGTACTCGGATGCGACGCTGACAAGGTCCAATTTCTTCTTCTCCATGTGAATACCGCGATACACGTGCATCGTCTCGGTGGAATCCTTCGTCCACATGGACAGGAAGCCTCTGGCTGCGCGTCTGGAAGTCACAACTTGCTGTGCGACGCCCGCGAACGACGAGTTGCTGCGTTCCAGACCTGGTCTCTTGTCTTCGTCTGCGTCAACGTCTGTACTTTCACTGGCGGTAGAGACCAAGCTCTTGGAGCTGCGTAGATGCGAGCGTACGAGGGACGCCATGTTGCGCAGACTCGGCTGCTTCTTACCGCGTCTGGGAGCCAATATCGCCGTGCTGCGGGGTGGAACCGACACTACATCATCGGCTTCTTCGTCTGATAATGAGCTGGTGCGAAGACTCACGCGGTTTCTGCGTCTGAGCGTGCCTACGACGATCCCCATATTGGCACTAGCGGGGCGAGGGCCACCAGAGTGGCGCCGCTCGCGTCCAGAGCTTGTGTTGCTGCCACTTCCACTTCCACTACGCAGTCTTCTAGGCGGGGCACGTAATGCGGGCTTCGTCTTGGGTTTGAGTGGCGCAGGAGAGTCGGAAGCGGCGGGAACGGCTCCTGTTGAACTGGGAGCGCCATTGCGGAGCTTCTCAGACTCTTCTTTAGCCAGCGACGGCGTAGGAGCTGAAGCGGGGGCGGGAGGTGTTTTTGGTGCGGCTGCAGAATCCTGCGGAGACGCGCCGTTTGCGATGGGAGCCGCGTCGTCCGCGTCCATTGAGAGCAGTTAATGTCTTGCGTGTACGCTTCTTGACTGTGAACAGCAACGACTTCCGCTTGTAGAACTTTCAATGGGATGGATTCAGACGAAAAAACCCATTAAAATTTAATGGGTTTTTTTCGTCTGAATGCCATCCTGGCCAATCAGCATGCGTACCGACGAGTTTTTGGAACTAAGTTATTAGGGCTGTAAATGAATTTTTTCGACCATGGAAATATAGGTTTGACTTACAAAAATCAAAGATAGATTTAAACCTTGATTATCATTCACTCTGGTCGGACATAATCGGGCATTCCCGTAAGCAACAACTGATCTGCAACGCAATGCTATGTTGCTCTAGCGCGCGTCTCAGTTCCTGTTTTGGCACTCGTTCCTGATTAGGTGAGGACGATTCCAGCTGGTGCTGTGTTCGCGCCATCTTGCTCTGCTCCAGGAGGACGAAGATTCACGCTATGAATCTCTCCTGCTTCCTCGACGACCGCTATCACTGTCACGCCTAGCGCACTTTAGGTTTTCCGGTCATGAAGAAGATGAACCCATATGAAGCGGCAGTTACACCAGAAATCGTGACGCTAGCCACATACGGCTCCACGATTCGCCCACGTGCCAACTCGAGCCACAGTCGCACCACCAACAAGGAGCGGAAAAGCTCAGATGCTCCGCTAATACAGGCTAAAGTAAGCTCAACTCCGCGCAACAAGATGACGGTTGTCGGTGCCTCCATGCTGCTCTTCGCGTCAGCCTTCGCGCTGGTTAATATGGCTCGGATCCCCGTTTACGATGTGGATCTAATGAGCACGAACTCAATGCCTGTGGCACCATCGACGGACCCCGCGCCGCCTTCTCAGATCCACGTCGCATTTGCTGAGGAAGTGGAAGTCAAGGGTTATTCAGCTATTAGGACAGTGAATACGGCGGCGCTCGAGATCCGGTTGGGTATGACAATTTCATGGGCGACGAATATGAAGACTAGAACGTCCTCGGTGCGCTACGGATTGTCCAAGGACGACCTGTCGATGGTGCAGCAATCCATGGAACCCTGCGAGCAATACGACTTCTGCTCGTATACGTCGCCGTGGCTGCACCATGTGACCATCCCCGGTGACAAACTCGAGCCTAACACAAATTACTACTGTACGTTGTTGTGAGATGAAATTATGCTGAAGCTTGGGAACTGATAACGTTTGTTTGCTGCCATGTAGACCGATGCGGAGATGAAACTGGAGGGTGGAGCGCCGTGTATTCATTCAAGACGGCTGTACCGGTTGGAAATGAGGCCCCGCAGACATTCGGTGTTATTGGAGATCTCGGGTAAGCAACTGCGGCGTCTAATTCTTCTTCATGCAGCGTTTGCTAACTTATACGCTGCCCGTTTCAGTCAAACCGAGTACTCGCAGCAGACCATTCGTCACCTCAGTAGTTATCACTCCAAGATGAGTGCTATCGTCTGTGCTGGTGATCTGTCGTATGCAGACAGTGAGCAGTACCGATGGGATCGGTGGGGAGAACTCATCGAGCCGCTGATCGCCCGCATGCCTTGGATGATTGCACCGGGCAACCACGAAGTGGAACGTCCTTGTCAATCGGATGTGAGCGAGTTCGTAGCGTATCAGACACGTTTCCGCATGCCGTACGATCGAAAGGACGTTCTTCAGCGTCGCAATTTATACTATGGATTCCGCGTTGGCCTCGTGCATTTCATCATCGTGACGCCATACGTCGACTCAACTCCGACATCGCTGCAGTATGAGTGGGTACAGCAAGAGTTCCAGCGTGTTGACCGTAGCGCCACCCCTTGGCTGGTGGTGATCATGCATGGGCCATGGTATAACAGCAACACAGCGCACCAGGGACTCGAACCGCACATGATCATGAAGAATAATATGGAAGACATTCTGTACCGGAACAAGGTGGACGTCGTGGTCGCAGGACATGTCCACGCCTATGAACGTAGTCATCCTGTTTACAAGGAGAAGGTAGTTGAAGACGGCCCAGTTTTCGTCGTGCTCGGCGACGCCGGTAACCGCGAAGGTCTGGCTCCGACATACTTCGACCCGCAGCCGGAATGGTCGGCTTTCCGCCAGGCAGATTACGGATTCTCGCTACTGAATGTGGTTAACCGCACGCATGCGAGCATGCAGTGGTTCGAGGATCGAGCGGAGGGCGACGCTGTCCTTCGCGACACTGTCAGTCTAACTACGTCCAAGTACCGATCCGGATAAAGATCGAGATTAAAAAGTTACCTCGCAGCAGCAAGATTCTTGTCCGCTACCGCTGAGCTTGTTTTACGGGATGCTTCAATTAGGACTCGTGCAGTGACGAAATTATTAACTATTGAAAAGTACGATATCGAAATATTGTTGCTTGCAAACAAATATATTCTATACTATACTACTATTTGACAGTTTTGTTTTATAGAAGAGCGTTTCCATCAAGTTGTGAAATACCCTTCTTGGTTGGTATATGACCTAACAGCATGCTGAAAAATACTCTTCTCTCAGACTACAACAGTGCTTACAACTTCTCAGTTTCTGAAATACTTATGTATCAACGTGCTAACAATGGTTACTAGGATATGACTACGGTGCCGAACGTGGCACAATATGTATTTGCTGCTGCATTTAACGCTAAAGCAGTGGGCGTGAGACTGTCAATATTGTTATGGGATAGGTTAAGTACCAACTTTTGGAAAAGCAAATCGTTTCTAATCTCGTTTAGAAACAGATGACCGTACGTTTGGAACTTAGTAATTGTATGGTTTAGTTTACTTAAGACAATTTACTGAGCTCCAGTGCCAGCCACGGCATAGGAAAAGAGAACTCAACCGGATGGAGAGCTGGGGACGACACTCACTTTTGCATTTGCCGCTTCGTCTGACGGTTAACTACCCAACTACTGCAACTACGCTCAAGATAACAACAAATATACTTAGCTTGAAAGCAATTAGCTATTGTTCGTGAGGATATGATATAATACCCGTAACATTCCAACCAAGGCTCGTCCGTGAAAATATATAATCGTCTAATCCACCAATTAGATTTCTTATTTAGTCTCATTATATCCAATGACCAAGCTTTGAAAATAATCACCGCATTCCTACCAATCCGACCATATCTAGTTGGAACTTTTCGGAATATGTTCCACTCCTTGCAAATGTTTGTATTAAAAATGCATATTCTAATAATATCAAGAGGTTTCCAACCAAGGTGGCAGTAAGCCGTTGTTTCCAAGAAGCAGCAATTTGCAGAGCTGTGATCATGTCTATCGCTTCTTTGGTGCCAAGTAAAAGTAAGAAGGCCTGAGTGGCGGCGATCAACTCATTCAACATGTTTCTTTACTCTAGATGCAGTTCAACAGCTTATCGACGCTGTCAAGACCGGTAAGGTACTTCAAGTATGTGTACTCTCTAGCTCGATCGACAGACAAAGTCCGATCTACCAATACGCGTCTTGCCTATTTCGGAAACGTAAAGCACTGGTTAATAGATAAGTATCCGCAACAAGGGGGAATAGTAAAGCCGCAGCTACAGAATATCCTGTCTGGGCTTGGTGTGTATTGTACCAACCGAGAGGATGGGGAGTTTGAAAAGAAAGCGCCGCCGTGCGCCAAGCAGAACTTAGAAAATATCGTACGCCTGCTCTATGCTGAGACGATCTATGACGATGCGGTTCTCGTCGTGATGATGTGGTATCTACATGGGCACAGTTCAGGTGCAGAGCAACTCGAAAAGCGGCAGCCCTCAAACCTATCTGCTCTGTTGTAATGCAGTTCTCAATGCATTGAAATATGCTGGACTAACGTATACCTATGTCGTGTACCATTCATTCTTTTTAAAAGGGTTGATACGGCTTTATTGCAGGGTATATCCTTGTTCAAGGATACACCCAGCTTCTTAACGTGTCCGCGATTTGCTTTAGTTGCCGCTCTGATCATGCAAACCGCACCATCAAAACGATTTTTTCCTCGGTTTCTCACATCAAGGCACGTTTGCGGTCAATGTGGGTGACGTTGAGGACCTCAGCCTCGTAGAGAATCTTGAGGTAGGCGTATATGTTAGGTACCACCCAGGCTGACAAAAAGGTGGCACGAGTCTTGAGCGGATGGCATCCGAAGGCGCTCGTCATCCGTCTCTGCGCGTATTGGAGTACCCAGTACTACACGTGCCGAGAAGCTCAAGGCACTGCTGTTCACGAACACACTGGGTTTTGTGAACAATTCTATGAACATTAACGAGGATTTTGCGGAGGTCTTGACGGCAACCCCGAAATGCTGTTGCTGTCATCCAGCAGCTCCATCGTTGCTCGAATACGGGATGTTCTGTAAGCACGGGATATCGGAGAAGCTGGGGTACTTGCATGGAGCGATACGATCCGTCGTGCTTTCACTTCCCAATCAGAGATAAGCAAGCCTGATGGTGTCGACTTCCATTCTGGGGAAGTGCTGAGCCTTGTTAAACGCCATTCCGAGCAAAATTAGAGTCCTAATCCTGCAAAACAAGCGCCTGGAGGAGCGACTATTAGCTGTAGAAGCAAAACTGCACTTACCATTGTACTCGGGATCACCAAACAACCAGATATATACGCCTGGAAGCCAGACTGAAGCGGCGCAGGAATCACAACAGAGTCAGCAAAACTGTGCGTCCAAAGAAGAAGGGCTCACAGTCGCTTTCGGCAGTATGGTACGAGTGGCTCACGGCTGACCCACGTTTATATGCTTCACGGTCTGTTAGAAAGACAACACTGTACGAGTTTAAACACTGCAGGGTATATGATGTTGTTTTTTACCCAGTGGTTTTACGCTAGATACAGCGTCTCCTGTATTCAAAAGTTTTATCTCTGGGCGAGAAAGCACAAATCAGCACGCTGTCCTTCTTGAAGATCCACGGCGGCAACAGCAGGTACGGAGTGGAAAGCAAGCTCCACAAGTCTGGGAAGATCGATGCACACATTGCCAAGTTCCAGGATCGTGTCAAGCGGGTGGAGGGGGAAGTTGTCGATCCTACCCCCACCGTCTGCGCTGCCTCACTTCTTTTGCTTTAATCTCACGCAGAGCTAGCCCTGTAGCAACAGATGCACAGCGCAATAATGTATCGGCGCAGAAGCTTACCAGATCAGCCGCCATGCATAATCACCCAAGATAACACGACTTGATAGAATGGTGTCCCATTTCGCGCTCTAAACCATTAATAATATATTACAAGCCAATCTGCAACAATAAATTAGATGGCGCATAGTTACTCGAGTAATGGCAAAACAATCAGTTATCAATTATCTAAGAATAATCTTGAGTGCGCGGAATACCACCGCTCTGGACTTGTACGCTTCCAGTAGTATACCGTTCGCCCTGCCGGGTCACTTTACATTGTAGGTACGGTCTTGAGAAACGGCAAGAGCGAGAGGAGTAGGCGATGTGTCTTGGGAAGCCGTACAGCGCACGTATGAGTCCGGAGGAGGTTATGTCACCACAGGATAGCCGACGTTCCACTGCCGACTTTGGTGCCGTTGCTGGGGGGATTGTTGTTTGGAGAATGTCTGTCGGACCTGAGTGAGAAGGGATTTTTCATTTTGAATACATTATGTATATTCCCGTGGAACGGTCCGCGGGTGGCCCACTCGTCACGGCTAAGTCCGATTTTAACAGACTTTTTTTAACCGGTGATGGTTGGAATTCCGGTCAAACAGTTGAAATTTTACAGTATGTAGTAGCCTATCATGGGGACTGGAATGAAACCTTACAATATGATACGGCCAGGAATCTGCAGTAATTTCTGCCGCCAGTAGAAAACAGTACTGTAGTACTACTACTATTATTAGTGTATCCAGTAATTTGGCGAGTTCGATTTCTACTATTACTACAGCAATCAGTAGCTCGGTTTGAAGCTCTGATACTACTGTTGTAGTGCTGGTGATATCTAGAGGCAAATCCATCTTGACCACCATTAGGAACTGCAAGCGAAATAGAAGGCAGCTTGCTCACCAATCAGTATGTCTATCCTGTGGATTACCTTTGTCTTCGTCACGCGACTAAAAC
Source organism: Phytophthora nicotianae INRA-310 (assembly GCF_000247585.1). Lineage (NCBI taxonomy): Eukaryota > Oomycota > Peronosporomycetes > Peronosporales > Peronosporaceae > Phytophthora > Phytophthora nicotianae. Next base: position 715,095 of record NW_008649009.1, on the reverse strand, counting down.
GGATGTTGCTTGTTGAAGGCGTCACAAGGACCCTCAACCATGGTTGTATTGCTGCTTAGATCAACAGTTGCTCCTTTTCGACTGCTTCTACGGGCTGCTGTCGGTGATCCTTGTGCGCTTACCTCTGTTTTTGATTCAAGCCTCGGTCATTCTGCAGTCTCCTTTGCAACCCTCAGATCGCATCTTCAGCCCACGTAAAACCGTTTTGCCTCTGTAAGCGCACTTTCACCGACTGCAGCAACTTTAAATTGACGGTAATGGATCCGTGCTCGATCTAATCCCGGCCCGATCATCACCTCTGCTCAAACGTTCTGTTCGATCCCGACAACATCACAGCGCGATACGCAAGCGGCAAACATTTAGAATACTTTTTTTTCTCCAAATACTATGCGGTGTAGCGAATCGCAAGTTTGCTAGGGGTTCAGCACTTCTTGGTTAACTGGTGCGTCAAAAATTGTCAAACCTCACTGCCTTCAGTGCCGCGACGTTTGCAAAAGTGCTATTGGCCATAAAATATGACGGTGGCGAAGACTCGCGCTGATTGGATCAAAGTTGTCTTGAGAATGGTGAGGGTACCAGCAAAACGAATTCCCCACACTTCAGTAAATAATACGCTCAGACCGCTACAATGTCAGCGAGTATTCGATTGTGCGTAAAGCAGGGGTGTCTGGCACTAAGGTTAATCTCGCTCAATTAATACAAAATCATATATGCTAGTGATGCATTAACGCCAAAAAGAAAGTTGTGAAACCGAGTATGCAAATACTGATATAGTTGCTATTCACAGAGACACGCTTGGTGGCATGTAAAGACTGATGCATCTTCAAACAAGACTATATGTAAGGGATGGTGACGGATGCTTAGACGGAGATCTCGTAATACACCAACACACTCGAAATTCTCCACTGCTCTTAGGAAATGTCCGCGTTTTGGGCCATGAGCATTATGGTGATCGGGGATGCACGCGATCTTAAGGTAAGATAGAATTTCTATCTTAGTGGGGATGCGTGGAAGGGCTTCATCAAGAACAGATTTGAGTCTTGGAGCACATCTTATTTGAGGTAGTGAGGGATTAAGAAGCATAATCTCCCTAAAGTCTCTGATAGGTTATGTTGGCATCATTTTGACCAATCAGCAGTTAAGAAGAGATTGAAGTCAGCGAAGCGTCGCTAAGACGTCCGTCCACATCAGCTGACGTCGAATGCTAAGAGACATCGAACCGACACCCCGAAGGTAAGGATTAAATTGAATCTCGAGCTAAAGCGTGCTTACAGCGTTTAGCGCTTACCTCGTTTCAACAACTGCGGTTCCTGGAACGAGACATTTTCCAGCTGATACACATCGTTGACCAAGACTTGAACTTTGCCATAGGATCTTGTTGCAATTTTACACTCGCTTACCGGTGAGTTCTCGCTCACCAACGGGCGCGAAGTCATCATTGACATTATTTCCTCATTGTTTCCTTGAGTCAGAGCAACGTATTTCAGGCTAGCGAGGTATAGCCGTTGTTACACCACCCATGGTTGTGTGTTGGAATACTCTAACCTCCGATGGATTAACACATCTGCTTGCAGCTTTGCTAACAATGCGGTTATACGATTGTCTGTCGATATTTTAATCGGCTAAAAGATACCACTCATTGCTAGCGCATAAAGAGTGTAACGAAATTTTAATGTGAAGACCTGCTGTCGCATTCGAGAACAAAAGTCCCGCCCTTATTTGCATTTGATTCTAGCATTTAAATCATTAACATTATATATTATACTGGCCAAAATAGCTCGGAGAATAATTTTGTAACCCTTTTTGTGCCATATATCTAATTACATTAGTCTTATAGGGTTGGCCCAGGGCTGTATTGTCCCGGGCACACTGCGCTGTCACATGACCAGCGTCAAACGATCAAAGTGGCCAGCGAGCAGTCGGGTCAGTCGCGCGACAAGTCTCCAGCTATCGGTCCTATCATCGTATACAAGTGCTAGGAGCACACAAACTATGACATCTTGAGCTTTCCAGTGTCCGTGGGACTCGCTGCCGATAAGATCAGCCCAACAAACTCCGCCATCGCCAAAACCTTGGGTCGCGAGGCGTGACGGTACAAAAAATGACCTTAAAACCCGCGGAAGTAAGACCATTACGGTGAGAATACATTGAGCGAGTGCGATAATTGATGAAAAAACTTGCTTTACTTGGATACGCTAGAGTGCCATTCGTACTCGCATGTCGACAGCTGATCATGGTGAGTCTCACTTCGGGGAGTGAAAGAGGGCATTTTGCTCGATCGCCGTGTATCCATTTGTGCCCAACGAAGTGGGTACATAGTGACAGGAGGGAAAATGCTACATCGATAAATCAAGATTCAGTGTTCCGCTTGGTCAAAACATAAACCTCATGAAGATGCGTCAATCCAAATGGACATCGGGTTCGGGACGGGCAACCTGAAGCAGGATTCCTTATTGGCCGCTTGTGTTTTTGAAGCGATGCAAGGTTTCCACAGAAACCATCCCACAGGAGTGGGGGAGAAATTAATGCAACCAGAAAAACGGTCCTGTATCCGAAAAAAAATGTCCTGCAAGTTAGGAGTATTTGTAGGACCAATTCATGACTTGTAGGACATTTTTTCGGGTGTATTAAGGATATGCTTCCCAATTTGTAATGTCTAGATGAGCGCGATAGCGCTCCAGACCAACTAAGGTGGGCGGGCCCAGCGCCGAGCTCACTAGCTATGAGTTTCTGCTATCCTTTAGAGATTAACACAAGGAACTAGCTTCACTTTGCGCGGGCAAATGGCTGGCTTTATTTGCGGAGTTAGCTCTGCTCACTGCTCGGCAAAATGCGGAATGATCTTATTTATATAAGTGCAGGACCACAGTCTGGTAGATTCTTCCTTGGCCGACTGTTTGATTGTCAAACGCAGGTGGCTGGTGAGAGAAGTCGTTTTGGATCTCAATTCTCATACTAGCGAGCCGCGAGCTGCACTCTCCAGCACATCCTATCTTTATATCGCGAGTGAAGCGAAGCACAACTCACTTTTTTGTTTTAGTGGTACCCTTCTATATAATTAACTCGCCTAAAAATGGTGAATGCACCTAAATTTAGGACATTTTGTAGGACGTAGTTGTAGGACCTTTGTTTTTGGATGCAGGACCATTTTTCTGGTTGCATTAAATCCACTCCTCACTTCGGATGCTGTTTTCTTTTGCGCTCCAGGCACACGCTTGTCCGCAGTGAGACTTGCGTAAGGATCCCCTGTACTTGAAAAACGACGAGCTGCTCCATTCCCATCCCAACCATTAAGTTTCAACGTTCCAACAACAGGAACTTTGTCTTGCGGACGAGTACATCTTCTGGTCGGTTTGTCGTCTGCGGAGTGGGGGTGCGGCACTGGGTAAGTTGGAATCTCTTCCAGGATATTGAGGGAAAACAGAGCCATCTATACTCTGCCTGCTTTCCGCTAAAGCTTCGCTGTATGAAGCGTACTCGACAAATCCTGAAATATACGTCAGGGGTGAGGTAATGAAGCCTCAACGCGAGTGTGGCTACATCCGGTAGCGGCGGGAGAAGAATGCCTTCTAGCGAAGAGAGCAGCTCATGTATGCGTTGGAATTTTTAGCTTCAGCGAAAGCTGGTGAGAAGCTCACTGACATCAAACCAGTGGCGTTTGGCAAAGGATAACACAGAGAGGCACTTTCCGAGAAGGGCTGCACCTTTCAGCAACCGTAGCAGTTTCTATCGACACGGATGCAAGGCCTCACCGCGTCTTGCTCTTCTCATAGATTCTCAGCCCATCTCGTGTAGGCAGCAGTGGTCAAATTAGACATTATCAACAATTGTGATGTCGGTGAATAGGTTTCCAGTGCGAATCATTAAGGTTCGAGTCTTTGGCCAGCTCCTCCTCCGAGTGGTCCGCGAGACGCCAGTGTAGCCCTTGTCAGCGATGCAAAAAGCACTTTTTTTTACTCGCCAGACTCTGTATTGTAGGATAGAAGAGATCGCGTGTCTTGCCCGCCACGACGTCACCGCAGTGTAATTACTCGTCGCTATTGATGACACCTGCTGGAGAGGCGTAGCGACTCACTTCGTGATTTCACGGGATCGTCTTCGCTCTCACTACTGTGAAACCCTTTAATATACTCGTCTACGCTCACATGTAAATTGCTTTGGCAGAACAGGCCCATGTGACTAGGAACACGAGTTTGCAAGCTCAAAAAGAAAGAAAGCGCTTTTGAAATCCGACATTCGAATCTAGCGCACATGTATTTCGCGGTATTATGTGAAATCATTATCTATCTCCCGTTTGGAGCTGTTGGTGAAGTCGCTCACATAAAGAAACGTTAAATAAGTTTTAATCATCCCAGCACTTATACTCGAGAAACAAGGGTCACTTGAATCGTACTTAAAACGGGGATGTTACAAAAAAAAATGCTTGGTGAGTCTTGGAGGGAAATATCAAACGGTTCAATCCGCCATTTCCAAATTCGGGTTAAAACACACAATCGTAAAACTAAAGGACCTTTTTTTAACAAGTCGAGTCTTGTACAAAACAGCTTCGATGTATGAATAACAGTGGTTTTAAAGAATACGTCGTTCTTTCACTTAAGTTCATTTAAGCGCTTTAAGTACAGCTATTTGCTCGACACAGTCACATCCGAAAAGACCACTGTCGTGTGAATATTCCAATGTACTGTAGTAATGAAATACAACAATCGTTTATAGCGGGCAGGCTTGTAGGTGTGGGCAGCATCTAGAATGACGTCGTGGTTATTAGTTATGGTGCACGAACGTGACCCTGAAGGCTAGTAACCTGTGCAAATAGCGCAATCACAGGTAGCCCAACCGGGTCGTACATGGAATCACTTCAGTACTTACTCCATTTTTTTTAGGAGTAGTGCCAAATAGTAGTATCTCCTACACAATCAAATAGCAAAGACCACAAGTTGAGACCTGTTGCTCGCGTCCTGAAGTTATTCCATACTTGAGCTGGTAATTTAGTAGCATCTACACGACCGTGCTCACTGCTCCTTCAAGGTGCTGATGCTGTTCTTTAAATGCATCGGACCGGGCAGAAATCATATCCCGCTGGAATGCCAACAAAGAATCCCCCAGTAGTTGGCCAGGTTGACGGTATTAATCTTCTTGACACCGGCTTCCACTGCCCTAAACGATTTGTGTAATAGGCTCACTGTGTTCCCACTACTTCGGCTTACACGTTAGAGCACGTGTATGAGGAAGCGTAGTTTGCTTAAACTTAGATTAACTATACTTACGTCTCGTAAGTATAGATTTACTTAAATAAGAAAGCAAGAGCCGATTTACCGTAAAATTGAGAACTGTTATTTATGTTTTGGGTTTGGGTTTCCTCCTAAAGTGATGTTCTAAATGAAAGGTAT
>NW_008649009.1:705487-706765 GCF_000247585.1 Phytophthora nicotianae INRA-310 | reverse complement strand
GGCGGAAGGCCGAAAACAAAGTCCATAGAAATGGGCTGCCAACACTCCGACGGTGTCGGTAGTGATTGGAATGGAGCCTGTGATGATGCAGCAGGCGTCACGCGTTGACAAACCTCGCAAGCACGTACGTAATTGCGAACCCACTTGTACTGGTGATTCCGGTAGAAGTCTCTCGTGAGAGAGCGTACGTCTTCTCACGGCCCGGATGCCATCGTGATGCTCATACACGATCCGCATACGCAGATCATAATCATTCGGCGCGACCGCGTCATCGTCCACTGCGCTGTAAAGCAGCGGACCTTCGCGCACGATACCTGTGTGCACGAGCACGAAGGCGTGGTGCCAGCTTCCGATGCCCTTCGTCGGAAGTCGCTGAGATACAGTCCAGCAACGCTTTCGCGTCTGCGCCACTCGCATACGCGGCCTTCACGTCGTCAATCAATCATGACGACGGAGTACTCACACGTTCCACGCCAATTCGATTGGCGTCGGCTGTCTTAACAGCATAACCAGGTCGACGCGATAACGCGTCCGCCACCACCTTCAACCTTCCGGGTTTGTACTCCACCCGGAAGTCGTATTTCGCGAAGAACGACAACCATCTCGCCATACGTTGCGAGATGTGCGGCGACTTCACTGCCGTTCGCAGTGAAGCGTGGTTGGTGTAGACCACGAATGGTCTACTCCCAAGTAAATACACTCGAAACTTCGCGAGTGCATACTTCATGGCAAGGAGCTCCTTGTCATGCACAGGGTAGTTGCGCTCAGCTGGCTTCAGCTGACGCGACTGGTAGTAGACCACACGATCACGTCCCTCGTGATCGTGCTGCATCAACGCGCATCCGATAGCAAAGTCGGATGCGTCACACACAACGTGGAACGGGCGGTCTTGGTCAGCCACTACCAAGACTGGCGCTTTAGTCAAGCCCTGATTGACTACATCGAAGGCCTGCTGACACTCAGCAGTTTAGTTCCACTCAGCATCCTTCTTATGAAGCTGCGACAGCGGGAGAATCTTGCCCACGTTATTCTCTACGTACTTGCACAAGTACGTTGCAAGCCCAAGGAACTGCCTCAGTTCCTTTACACTGGATGGCGTAGGCCATTTATTGATCACTCTGACCTTCTCTGGGTCAGGACGTACGCCGTCTTTCCCGACGAGACACCCAAGGACGGGTATCTCGCTCGCCCCGAAGATACACTTCTTCAGGTTCGCATAGAGCTTATACTTACGCATGAGCCCTAGCGGCTGACGGAGGTGCTCTCGGTGCACCTCAA
>NW_008649009.1:700826-701943 GCF_000247585.1 Phytophthora nicotianae INRA-310 | reverse complement strand
GTGGTCTGTCAACTGTAACCAAATTGTTGTATTTCACACCAACGTGAAACCCATTGTCGTAATCAAGTGGCTACATGTGGCCACTTGGGTGTAACCCCGTTACAATTTTGTAATGCGCATTCTCTGTGATCCGTGTCGAAGTCCAGCAGCCTGGTATTGTCAATCCTCACAACTTGTTAGATTTCTCGAAGCACGATAAACCCTCCAATGATTAAAACCAAGTGCAAATAAAGGCTCTCTCGCAAATCAAGAAAGTCCCAGCCAAGAGCCTGCCGACGTTCCCCCTCATCAGGTTAAGGTTTTAAACATTTTCTAGTGATTCTTCAGGTAAAGTAGACACAAAATTAATGTCTGTGAGTTCTGTAAATTCTCTATAAGAATTTGAGGGAAATTGCATGCGTACCGCTGCAGTGTCTTGGGTATCCTAGAAGGTTCAGCGATGTCGTTTACTTGAAATCCCACTCCCTCGATCCATTCGGTAGAGTCCTGCGTCAACTTGACGTTTTTCCTCACCGTCACCTCGTCTTGCTTTAACTTCAGTTGTTCGTACGTAACGCATGCGTAGTCATCCATCTCTTCAATAAACCTAGCTTGTCCTCGATGGCTCGCCTGAATAGCATGTGAAACCCTCTCATTTTGTGAAACTGCCTAGACAACAGGAGTAGGCTGGATAATATTGAATCTACGCACCGGGGACCAATCTTGGGTCTTAACAGTAGGAGTCCATCCTGCCGGCTAGTGGTATAGTTGTCCGTTTCGTGTACGATCTTAGAATTCGCAAGTGAGATAGTCTTACAGCCATACCATAAAATCTCCGACCTCCGACCTCTCCGACCTGTACCATAAAGCTGGCACATAAATGTAGAACACATGAAATTTGTGTAAATGATGCGTTTGAGAGTAGGGGAACGAAAACAGTGATAGGAATGCCAGAGAGCAAGTTTTGTGTCGAGTTTACAGGCGACAGGAAATCGCCTGAAACGCTCTGTGAGCTGAGAAAATCGCGATTTTCTGTTTCTTAGTATTTTGATGCAACTTTAACTCAGGAGCACTGTGCTCTAGAGCCGATAAATTCAGAAATGAGCCCGTGCTTTTTTGATCGTCCGGATAAAAAAGA
>NW_008649009.1:684090-685211 GCF_000247585.1 Phytophthora nicotianae INRA-310 | reverse complement strand
CCCGGCTTCACGTGTTTCTCGTCCAGGCCCGGCCTTGGACGAGTTTCCGTTACTTTTGTAACCGTCGGCGGATTGTTCCCGCGGACGTGAATGATCAAGCCCGGCTTGATTGCATTCCGCTTCGTCGTGCAGCCCGGCTGCACGCGAGCACGCAAGCATTTTCGGTGCTGGGCGTTTGCAACCGCCAGCACTGCCTGTCGCGTCGTCAACTCCCGGAGTTGACGCACTATTGTCACCTCGACGCCTTTCGGCGGAGCCCGTGTTAACTCCCGGAGCTGACACGCAGACATCACAGCTACTGTTTGTAGCTGGAATCCCTTTCATATTTGATGCATTAGTTCCCGGAACTGATGCGTCGTCGTCACATACCTTTTCTGTGGCCGAAACCTCTTCCATACTTAATGTATCGACTCCCTGAGTTGATAATTTCATTGAAGTAGGCATTGCCTCAAATCGGATTTCTGATTTGAGACAGACACAACGACTGCCGCAGTCGTTCCGACTTGTGTGTGGGTGCCGGAGACAACATTGTTGGATGTTGGCTCTACGGCGTGATCGGATGCACCTCGTGGGCGCATGCGCTTCACTGACAGGGTCATCGCTCTCTGTCACACCGTGTCCGAAGCGTACCCAGTTGATCACTGGATCATGCCGCGCAAGCCACGACATGCCCAACACTAAGTCAAACTTATCGTCAAGGTCTAAGACGATAAGATCTTCTACTAACACCCTGTGTTTGTACAAGAAGCGCACGCGTACGACGCGCTTCTCGGTCTTTACGGTGGCACCTGTTGCCAACCGAACCTCCAAAAACACTTCGAGGTGTTTCAACCTCCTCGAAGTTCAGCTTTGATAGACTTTCCAGTCGAACAAAGTTGTTCGACGCACCTGGGTCTACCAAAGCACGAAGAGAGCAGGCTCTCTTCGATCTCACCTTCAGGATGACAAGGTTTGGCTTGTCATCTTGCTTCGTACAGCGAGAATCTCTCTCGCTGGGGGCTGCAGCCTTTATTGCCGCGTGTCCGTTGTAGACACGCGTGACTGCACTACCAGTAAGGCGTCCCGCGCCTACTGGTTCCGCGCGTTTGTTTTTATTGTACGCGGCGATGCCCGGCATCGCC
>NW_008649009.1:682883-683375 GCF_000247585.1 Phytophthora nicotianae INRA-310 | reverse complement strand
CGACGAGCCGTGATGGCAGTGTCAACTTCGACAAGCCATCGGAGAAGAGGCTCTCCCTCTTTTCCCACATAACTGCTCACGTGCAGTTTCAATGACTGCACGCGCGGTGTCGTCCCGGACGACGCCGTAGCAGCAGCAGCATCTCGCTGCTCCTTCACAATGAATCCCAGAGCAACACCGTGTTGCTCTGTCGGCGACAGCGTTCGTAGCATTGTTGCTACGACTGCCTCTCCAATGACTGTAGACAGTCTTTGGAGAGCTTCCCACTCTGGATCAGCCAGGTGGGGACAGTCTACACGCGCCACATGCGTTGTAAACACTCTCGGGCTACTCATGGACGGATTTCCGTCCATGGGTTGGTTCTCCGCCCCGTGTTCGTATTCCATACGAACTCGTCAGGTAGTCGGTCGTTGGACGGACTACATAGTGCTACCAGGTGTAATGGGCTCACTACGTGCCCACTACTTCGGCTTACACGTTAGCGCACGTGTA
>NW_008649009.1:681067-682347 GCF_000247585.1 Phytophthora nicotianae INRA-310 | reverse complement strand
CCTTTCTGGGCGAGGCCTCTCCGTCGTCTGTGGTATTGCGAGCTGGTATTTGTTGGTTAAGCTATTTAGAATAGGGATAGCTGCGACTTGGTTGAACATAACTTACGTGTTGTTCCCATTGCCACTTCACTTCCATACAGTCTCCAACTTGAGGCGAGATATTCCTTCTCCGTTTAGTTCACGGTCAACACGCAGCGCCGCACGACGACAGTTGTTCGTTCGGTCAGCACCAAGAGCTGCAAGACGGCTTCCTTGCTCGTTTGGTCGATTATTCTCGTGTTGATGGTTTCGACTTTCTCTCCCGAATGATCGGGTTTTTTATTGGAGTGTATTTTGCTTTCAATTTAGCTTCCCAAATTACGACAAATTTCGAATGTTAAAATTTTGCGCACCTTTAACTAGTTTCAGCGCCTTTAACGAAAGTAAACACATGCAACTTAAAGGTGCTTGAACATTTTTCAATCAATTGCGATCCGAAACAGCAAAACTGACAAACTTGGACCGATTTACATTTGCTCCGTGTGTTGATTCCATTAAAACCACTGCTGGAAAGGCGAAAGCCGTCGCTGCCTCGTCGGTTGAAAGTTAACCACTAGTATCACGTTGCTGTCGCTGGCCAAGATGAATTCGGTTGATTTTTGAATCGCTCCGCAACCTCCCCCAGAACATTGAACGTCCTCTTCACTCCGTTTTATTCTCCACGGTAGATCGTCATCAATTCCTGAACCATGTTGTAATTCGTTCTTGAGAGTAGTACCTTTGCCTGCACACAAATTAGCAAAATCTTTGCCAGGAATCCCAATAAATTGGGAAACCAACCAAAACCCCACCTGACTCCGACTAAGCATCCACTTTACTGCTCCCGCGAGAGCACGCCTGGCTCTCGGGATGGGCACTTGCGCCTCTTGCTGTGGCCGCGGTATGGTGGGAGATCCTCTTCTGGTGGCTGTAAGGACCAGCAGCACATTAGTCAACAGTTATCGGGACGTTGTTGCCGTACTTTCAACCGATGGGACATTCGCTCTCGATGTGAGTCGAGCTGGAGGATATATATATATATATTAATGAAGATCTCTCTAACGTTATAAGCAGCTAAAAAAACGAAGTTACATTTCTCAGTATCGTTTGGATGTACAGAAAGCGCTCAAATTAATGCTAAATATTTTTTACAGCTGGTCTGTTCTCTGGATATTTATATCCAGAGTCTTAGTGGCTTCGGAAACCCTCGGATATCCTGTATCATATTATATTTGGTTACTTTTGTAATAACTCAATACCTT